>NC_088422.1:35465249-35707749 GCF_034236695.1 Oncorhynchus nerka | reverse complement strand
AGGCCATCACACCAGGTCCCAGCAGCACTGCTTCAGCAAGGTGGCCTTCATGAGCCATGGCCAACACTCGTCCTCTGAGGCTGCTTGGTATGCTGGTGCAGTTTCCACAGGCCAGACGTATCATTCCTGCATGACAGCTCATGTTTGAACCTGGCATATTGTTGGTTCCGATGGTCGCTGTGCCAGCCATCCATTGGCTACGTATTCCCGCAAGGTCGCGTTGATTCTTGGGTCAGCTCCTTGTGCGACACTGTGTCTTGGAGAGGTGAGTGTAGGAGCTGGATGAGGTCCTCATCTGAGTCAATTTGGAAACAGGTGGAGTCTGGAGGAACTGAGTGCGAAAGGAGGTCGGCCAACACATTGTCCCTGCCCGGCGTGAACTGCAGCTTAAAGTTAAACAGCTGGAATTGGTCTGACCAGCGGTACATGCGGAGGAGCTTGTGTCCCGACCCGGAGGTAGACATCAAGGCTGTGTGGCCTGGTGGTCAGTGCACAGTTTGAAACAACTGTGTTGACCAAGTTGGATATCCCTTACCTCACCTCGCTCATCAACTCATCCCTGACCGCTGGCTACGTCCCTCCCGTCTTCAAGAGAGCGAGAGTTGCACCCCTTCTGAAAAAACCTACACTCGATCCCTCCGATGTCAACAACTACAGACAAGTATCCCTTCTTTCTTTTCTCTCCAAAACTCTTGAACGTGCCGTCCTTGGCCAGCTCTCCCGCTATCTCTCTCAGAATGACCTTCTTGATCCAAATCAGTCAGGTTTCAAGACTAGTCATTCAACTGAGACTGCTCTTCTCTGTATCACGGAGGCGCTCCGCACTGCTAAAGCTAACTCTCTCTCCTCTGCTCTCATCCTTCTAGACCTATCGGCTGCCTTCGATACTGTGAACCATCAGATCCTCCTCTCCACCCTCTCCGAGTTGGGCATCTCCGGCGCGGCCCACGCTTGGATTGCGTCCTACCTGACAGGTCGCTCCTACCAGGTGGCGTGGCGAGAATCCGTCTCCTCACCACGTGCTCTCACCACTGGTGTCCCCAGGGCTCTGTTCTAGGCCCTCTCCTATTCTCGCTATACACCAAGTCACTTGGCTCTGTCATAACCTCACATGGTCTCTCCTATCATTGCTATGCAGACGACACACAATTAATCTTCTCCTTTCCCCCTTCTGACGACCAGGTGGCGAATCGCATCTCTGCATGTCTGGCAGACATATCAGTGTGGATGACGGATCATCACCTCAAGCTGAACCTCGGCAAGACGGAGCTGCTCTTCCTCCCGGGGAAGGACTGCCCGTTCCATGATCTCGCCATCACGGTTGACAACTCCATTGTGTCCTCGTCCCAGAGCGCTAAGAACCTTGGCGTGATCCTGGACAACACCCTGTCGTTCTCAAATAACATCAAGGCGGTGGCCCGTTCCTGTAGGTTCATGCTCTACAACATCCGCAGAGTACGACCCTGCCTCACACAGGAAGCGGCGCAGGTCCTAATCCAGGCACTTGTCATCTCCCGTCTGGATTACTGCAACTCGCTGTTGGCTGGGCTCCCTGCCTGTGCCATTAAACCCCTACAACTCATCCAGAACGCCGCAGCCCGTCTGGTGTTCAACCTTCCCAAGTTCTCTCACGTCACCCCGCTCCTCCGCTCTCTCCACTGGCTTCCAGTTGAAGCTCGCATCCGCTACAAGACCATGGTGCTTGCCTACGGAGCTGTGAGGGGAACGGCACCTCAGTACCTCCAGGCTCTGATCAGGCCCTACACCCAAACAAGGGCACTGCGTTCATCCACCTCTGGCCTGCTCGCCTCCCTACCACTGAGGAAGTACAGTTCCCGCTCAGCCCAGTCAAAACTGTTCGCTGCTCTGGCCCCCCAATGGTGGAACAAACTCCCTCACGACGCCAGGACAGCGGAGTCAATCACCACCTTCCGGAGACACCTGAAACTCCACCTCTTTAAGGAATACCTAGGATAGGATAAAGTAATCCTTCTCACCCCCTTAAAAGACCTAGATACACTATTGTAAAGTGGCTGTTCCACTGGATGTCATAAGGTGAAAGCACCAATTTGTAAGTCGCTCTGGATAAGAGCGTCTGCTAAATGACTTAAATGTAATGTAAATGATACCCATGGGAAGGCATCCACCGGCTAGATGAATCCATCCTCCAGCTGCTTGTGTAGATCCTTAGTGACCTCCTGGCGTAGAGGCTGAATGACTGGAGTCACCATAGGGCCGAGTTCAACAGAGAGGACCCCAGGCTGGTGAACAGGTCCAGATCTAAGGTATTAGTGCCCTGCCGTGTGATGTTAGAAGGGGTACTGAGTGAAGGCCTTGTTACCATACTGCACCTGTGAGTGTATAAAGCCGATGACATCAATCACTGAGCGCCCATATCCGTACAGGCTAAAGCTGGGCAGCTAGAGGGGCAGGTGAGACATGAACTGCTCATAGGTGGCCATGCTGAGGAGCGACACTTTTTCTCCTGTGTCTAGCACGAGAGAACGCAGGAGTCACCCAGCTGTACAGTACAAGTGGAAAACCCAGTCGGGTTTGAGCCAACAGTGCAAGTGACAGGAGGGGGTGTGGCTGTGGGGTGTGATCCAGCTGGGTTTGATCCAACCAGGCGAGTGACAGGAAAGGGTGTGTCTGCGGGGCTTGCTTGCTGCACAGCTTGAAAAGCACTGGAAGCATGTGTTTGTGCCTCACAGATCGTAGATGCACAGTGAGCTGCTGATTCCACTTGGGAAGCTATGGCTACAGCTTTTGCTGTAGAAGAAGCCTCTCCTGCACAAGTGAACATGAGATTTTCTCAATTAGCTGGTCCCTGATAATTTAATCTCGAAGATATCCAAACTGACATGACTGCGCTAGCTCTTTAAGATCAGCAATGTACTGTGTCACTGACTCACCCGCTCGCTGTCGAAAATGCCGCCTCTTCAGAAGCGCACTCTGCTTCTTTGCAAAATGTCCATCCAAACGTTCAACAGCTGCATCATATGTGTATGCTTCACTGAGCGTTTGGAAGAGGCGCAAGCCCTCGGCACCGAGACAGTGGAGAGAAATGGCTCTTTTCCTCTTAGGGCTAACCACATTCAGTCCGATAGCTAGCATGTACAAACGACGACTTCCATCTGTCCCATGGGATTGTTGGTTCTCCCTTGTGAGGCCATTGCTCCGGTGGAGGTAGGGATATTGTAGAAATACTTTCAGCCATCCTCGTTCGCCAAATGTTATTTTTAAGGAAGAGGCAAAGCGAGAGGGATAACTGGGCCCAAGATCTGTCGTCTCCAGGAGGTGGCATTTTGACCTTTTTTCCACTCACTAAGCGAAAAGTTTTTGTATGGAGAACATTTTTTTTATTTTACCAGGTAAGTTGACAGAGAACACGTTCTCATTTACAGCAACAACCTGGGGAATAGTTACGGGGAGATGAATGAGCCAATTGTAAACTGGTGATGATCAGGTGGCAATGATGGTCAGATTGGGAATTTAGCCAGGACACCAGGGTCAACACCCCTAACAATAAGTGCCATGGGATATTTTGTGACCACAGAGTCAGGACACCCATTTAACATTCTAGCCAAAAGCCAGCACCCTATACGAGGCAATGTCCCCAATCACTGCCGTAGGGAATTGGGATATATATATATTTTTTAATAGACCAGAGGAAAGGGTGCCTCCTACTGGCCCTCCAACACCATCTGGTCTCCCATCCAAGGACCGACCAGGACCAACCCTGCTTAGCTTCAGAAGCAAGCCAGCAGTGGGATGCAGGGTGGTGTGCTTCTGGCTAACAATAAGAGATTGTTGAACATTTAATTGGTTTATTTGATCTAATAGAAGTTTCACAAAGCTTAGGCTGTTACGAGTGTACTGATATAAGTAGAACAAGTGATATCCCGGCAATTTTGAGAAAAAAACCATTTTATATCGGAGTTGTGCCTCTTCGTCACTAGTTACCACAGCCACAAAGTCATAAACCCCACCTATTTACTTTTCGTAAATGTGATTTTAAACCTAAATTTAACCACACTGCTAACCTTACGCCTAACCCTAGCCTTAATTTAAAACAAAAAAACGCTAATTTGTTTTTCCTAATGTTTATGATATAGCCAATTTTGCCTTTGATGCTATGGTAACTAGTGGAAAACATTTGCCTGTTGTTCACACACGTATCTGCCTTCTCATGGGCTAGAAGGGTCCCACTGATCCTGCCTCCTGACTGCCTTCCATTTTTTAAGACATTTTCATTGTTAGAGTGGCCATTAGAGTATCTGGTCAATGTAATGGATAATCTGTGGTAGCATCTCACATACAACAGAAATAGAACAACCAAATCACCCAGTGATTTTCGATAACAACCTATCAACAAAACAGACTGTGCAATCGATCATACAAATCATGGATGTTATAAGTGCTGAACACAACACAACAGATCTGACACACCCTAGAAAAAGAGAGAGCATTGAGCAAATCACGTGTGTGTATGTGTGTGTGTGTGTGTGTGTGTGTGTGTGTGTGTGTGTGTGTGTGTGTGTGTGTGTGTGTGTGTGTGTGTGTGTGCATTGCAGTGTAGTTACATTGTTCTGCGTTCCTGGGCTTTGTGCGGGATTTCTCTATAACAGAGAGCTCACTGTACAGCAGCATGAGTCAGCAACCCTGACTTAAAGACACACACTGGGCTAGAGCCTCTACTCTCTCAGCAGTGTCAGCCCAGACTGAATTGAGCAGCCCCAGACCCCAGAGAACAGAAGCATTTAAGAGCATTGCCGTCAGCTGTTGTAAACACAACAGGATCCTGAGCTAAACATACACTCAAAGCATTATTGTGCTCTTAGGGAAAGGACCATTGTGTGTGTGTGTGTGTGTGTGTGTGTGTGTGTGTGTGTGTGTGTGTGTGTGTGTGTGTGTGTGTGTGTGTGTGTGTGTGTTTGCTGTTGACAAGGTTTTTGTTGACGCAGGGACCATTGTAAGGGATCATTCTTAGCATTCTAGCAGGAAGTTAGGAGCCATTCTGATTGTTCTAACAGGAAGTGAGAGGCCATTCAAACATAGCTGCAGCTCAGCTAGTCACGCTTTTAACTAGGCACAGACTGAGGCTGACCTGCAGTGCTATAAGTGTTCCCTGTGTTTTGAGCCGCTATAGGACTTAGAGTTACGATACTCTGTCTGATTCCAGAGATGTTTTTCATCCTGATGCACTGGGAACTGAGCTCCCACAGAGAGAATATCCTAAAGAGAAAAGAGCTATAGAGAGAGTGGTGAAGAGAGAGCGGGTGAAAAGAGAGATGTGCATTTCCTGTAGTGTATTATCTATTAAACAAGAAAACCATACAAAGATAAATCCAAGATGTATTTGCTGCTAAAATGTCTGCTGTTGTTTTTGTTGTTGTTGACATAGTATCATTATTGGGGTGTCACTTTTAAAGAAAGGTTGTTGTCTTGCTTCTCTCCAGCGTGATACTAACTCCACCTCTCTTCAGTCCTCACCAGAGATGTCGGACAGCTGACGCCCCGCCTCCTCCTGGACAGAAACTCCAATCAGGATGTTTATCCCACGTCCCTACAGGAAGTCCAAGATGCCCTAAACAACCTCAATAGCTCCTCCCCTTCTCTGAGTGGAGCAGGTTTAGACCAGAACCTGAACCTGAGGTTGATCTCAAGACCTGGAGAAGGAGATGGTCTCTCCCCGTCCCCTCTGCCCCAGCCACGCGCCCTACGCCCTGCCTCGCTCCCTGTCCACAACTTCCCTGACCCCGCAGAGGTTGATGACATTTCTCCTATCACCTATGACCCCAACGGCAACATGAACTCTGACCCCAAAAGCCTGACCCCTGAACTGGACAGACCGGACTCAGACAGACAGTCACCTAGGATGAGCACGGACATCACGTGAGTAACACTCACATAAGACATCTTATCTTACACATGCCTGACCACTTAGCATACAATCACATGATCTTATCTCTCCCTTCCTCAACCAATCATCCCCCCTCCTCTCATGTCTCCCCCACACTCCACTGTCCTTCACCTGTCTCTGAGTCTATTTCTGTGTGGCATGAGGACTGCTGACCAGGTCTGTTTACTATGTATGATGCTGTAAGTACAGAATACTGTACTGTCTCTGTTGGCCCGCCACTAAACCGTGACCACATCCCCTGCCTCTGTGTCTCCCCTCTCCCTGCCCTCCATACATGTTCGCCTACACCACGACTCACTGCAGTCAGAGCAGCCCTGGCTAGACTTCTTTAGTGCAGTGTCAGGTTGACGCATGGAGATAGATTTAACCATAACCGTTTGGTCATCAGATTCTCTCAGGCAGGGCTAGTCGATCTCAGAGCCTGTTACATCATCACTACCTCACCTCAGAGGGAGAACCTCACAATACTCTAGTCTACAGAAACTTAACAATACTCTCTGTTCAAGCGTAATCATGCTCTGTGTAGTAGTCTGGTGAGGCAACAGCCTGTTTCATTAATCTGCTCTCTGCTTTCATTTAGTAATTTCGCAGCACATATCTACAAAGCAACTCAACAGAGAAAGCACAGAATGTGGTCTGATTATAGTCTGCTTTCTCCTCTACTTTCTCTCCATTCTTCCTACTGTACTCTCTATATACTCAGGAAAAGCAACATTGTTTCAGTTTCACCTAATATCCTAGGTGTAACAATGTGCACTGGGGAGCAAGTTCAGGGAGTGAGTGTTTTAATAAATAAACATAACTAAATACAAACCAAGAACCACAACCAACACACAGACATGACACAGAAACAATAACACCTGGGGAAGGAACCAAAGGGAGTGACATATATAGGGAAGGTAATCAGGGAAGTGATGGAGTCCAGGTGAGTCTGATGACGCGCAGGTGTGCTTAACGATGGTGACAGGTGTGCGCCATAACGAGCAGCCTGGTGACCTAGAGGCCGGGAGATGGAGCACACTGACAAGAGGACTCTGCTACTTTTGGGTCTGGCTGCTGTCCCAGACACACATGGTCGGTGGGTCAGCAATGATCTGGTTAGGGTCTGACCTCAGTGCTCTTTGTCTTCAGGAACTCCTGTAAAGTGATGAAGCTGGACAACCAGACTCCGTTACAGAACACCAGTGGAGAGGTAATGGTTCATGTTTTTACCAGCTTCTCAAACAGGAAATGCTGTACTCCTCTTCACACCTTTACTCATAAAGACAGCAAACTTTATTTACATCTTATTCTTTTAAAAGAATGATTTTAAATACTCCAGATAAGTGTGTGTATCACTGTCCTTTGTCATTGAATCACATTTTGTGTGTGTCTGTATTCGTGTTAGTGTAGTGTTTCTCACGCTGGTACCTTTCCTCTGTGTACCTGACCATGACCGTGGTCACTGTACACATTTCTCTCTGAGAGCCCTGTCCTCTTACTTTACCTCAGCCCTAGGCACATGTCAGGCCTGCTCTGGCACGGCAACCGGGCGAGAAGGGAGCCTGTCCAATTAGACGGATGAAAATGTCTCTGACCGTCTGTCCCTCCCTCCCTGTCTGTAGGACAACGACCATCGCAAAGGTCATGCTACAGATGAGGAGAAGCTAGCCAGCACAACAGGACTCGGAGCAGATGGAGACCACAACGGTGAGTGAAGAATAAGGGGATCAGACACACCCAACATCATTGTGTGTGAACCCATGTGTTGGTAAATCAATATCACAGGGAAGGTCATTGTTGTCCCCTATACACCCCCCCAAGAGCAGTCACCACACTGCCAGGATAACAACCTCTCCCTCAATGTGAGCTAGACAAAGGAGCTGATCGTGGACTATAGGAAAAGGCGGGCCGAACAGGTCCCCATTAACTTTGATGGGGCTGTACTGGAGCGGGCCGAGAGTTTCAAGTTCCTTAGTGTCCATATCACCAACGAACTATCATGGTTCAGACACACCAAGATCGTTGTGAAGAGGGTACGACAACACCCTTGCCCCCCTCAGGCGACTGAAATTATTTGACATGGGTCCCCAGATGCTCAAAGGTTCTACAGCTGCACCATCGAGAGCATCCTGACGGCATAGTCACTTCACCCCTACCTACAGTTGAAGTAGGAAGTTTACATGCACCTTAGCCAAATACATTTAAACTCAGTTTACAATTCCTGACATTTAATCCTAGTAATAATTCCCTGTCAGTTAGGATCACCACTTTATTTTAAGAATGTGAAATATCAGAATAATAGTAGAGAATGATTTCTTTCTTTCATCACATTTCCAGTGGGTCAGAAGTTTACATGCACTCAATTAGTATTTGGTAGCATTGCCTTTTAAATTTAACTTGGGTTAAATGTTTTGGGTAGCCTTCCACAAACTTCCCACAATAAGTTGGGTGAACTTTGGCCCATTCCTCCTGACAGAGCTGGTGTAACTGAGTCAGGTTTGTAGGCCTCCTTGCTCGCACACACTTTTTCAGTTCTGACCACACATTTTCTATAGGCTTGAGGTCAGGGCATTGATGGCCACTCCAATACCTTGACTTTGTTGTCCTTAAACCATTTTGCCACAACTTTGGAAGTATGCTTGGGGTCATTGTCCATTTGAAAGGCCCATTTGCAACCAAGCTTTAACTTCCTGACTGATGTCTTGAGATGTTGCTTCAATATATCCACTTCATTTTTCCTCCTTATGATGCCATCTATTTTGTGAAGTGCACCAGTCCCTCCTGCAGCAAAGCACCCCCACAACATGATACTTCACGGTTGGGATGGTGTTCTTTGGCTTGCAAGCCTCCCCCTTTTTCATCCAAACATAACAATGGTCATTATGGTCAAACAGTTCTATTTTCGTTTCATCAGACCACAGGACATTTCTCCAAAAAATACGATCTTTGTCTCCATGTGCAGTTGCAAACCGTAGACTGGCTTTTTTATGGCGGTTTTGTCTATACTTGCGTACTGTTTGTACAGATGAACGTGGTACCTTCAGGCATTTTGAAATTGCTCCCAAGGATTTTCTTTTGATTTTCCCATGTCACGCAAAGAGGCACTGAGTTTGAAGGTAGGCCTTGAAATACATCCACAGGTACACCTCCAATATCAGAAGCTTCTAAAGCCATGACATCATTTTCTGAAATTTTCCAAGCTGGTTAAAAGCACAGTCAACTTAGTGTATTTAAACTTCTGACCCACTGGAATTGTAATGCATTGAATTATAAGTGAAATGATCTCCATAAACAATTGTTGGGAAAAATTACTCGTGTCATGCACAAAGTAGATGTCCTAACCGACTTGCCAAAACTATAGTTTGTTAACAAGAAATCTGTGGAGTGGTTGAAAAACGAGTTTTAATGACTCCAACCTAAGTGTATGTAAACTTCTGACTTCAACTGTACATGTACAAATGACCTTGCCTAACCTGTACCCCCGCACATTGACTCAGTACCGGTACCCCCTGTATGTAGCCTCTTTATTGTTACTTTTTATTATTGTTTACTTTAGTTTTTTTGGTAAAGGTTAAGGGCTTGTAAGCATTTCACGGTAAGATCTACACTTGTTGTATTTGGCGCATGTGACAGTTTGAATTAGCAACTTGAATCGTCCACATCCACAATTGCTTCATTTGAAGCTGCGTGTTCCTATGCTCTGATTTGGGCTCCCTCCATCCCTCAGCTGACTCGACCACTAGACCTACTGTATATGACTCATGCAACTTGTTGTTGTGTATGACTGGTAGGTCTGTGTATGAGCCAATAAGCAGAACCCCATTAGTGTGACAGGAAGCAGACAGACTGTACCCGATCAATAGTCCCTCAGGCTGCATGTGACACTTCTACTGTAGCTGTGTTCTTTTCTCCGGAGCGGAGTTGGCCTTATATTGTCTGTTTTGCTCTGTTCTCTTTTCAGTTCTGTCTAGTCTGGAGAGAAGTATATGGTAGAATTTGTCTGTCATCTTAGGAGTTTATTATGAGACAGTGTCATCATGCCCTCTGAGCTGCAGGTATACACTGCACCCTCCTGGTTACACAGCAGCAGTACATGGAGCTCCCAGTGGTTGGAGTTGGATAAGAATAGAAAAATAACAGAACAGAATATAACATAGTTCCTTTTGAGAATACAGTGTGGGATAGACCGCTGCTCCTGAAGGGCGCAGGGGTCTAAGGCACTGCATCTTAGTGCTAGAGGTGCCACTACAGACCCTGGTTCGATTCCAGACTGCATCACAACTGGCCGTGTTGGGGAGTCCCAAAGGGCGGCGCACAATTGGCCCAGCGTCATCCGGGGTAGGTTTTGGCCGGGTAGGCCGTCATTGTAAATAAGAATTTAAGGTTTGATGTGATGTTCTCTTCCAGAGCTGAATGTGTCAGCCAGACCAGAGGAGTCAGACTGCTGTTCTATGGTGAGTACACTAACATGCCCTGTTAACAGTCACATATAACCCAGTGAGAGTTTGGTCCACTTCAGATCCGGTTCTGGAGATGACGGTTCTGTCAGAATCATATGCTCCCCCTGGTGACCACTAGATGGCGCCACCAGTGAGCGAGCTGTTGAGCCACATTTATGAAACCCTTTTCTCTGAAAACAGATTATGGCCATGATGCTACTGTAGAGCGTTAACAATCATTCTCATCATGTTTTAGTAGATGTAGTGGATTACAGCTGTGTTCAGTGACGCTGAGGAGCTATCTGGCCCGCTGTAAGGGTGACTGGCTTGATTAGTCTTCTAGGCTAACCGGTGCCTACTACAGTAGCACATTACACTACCATGGTAGCTGTACTCCCACCCTGTCTGAACATGAACTGACCAAAGGCTCCTCAGCCTGCCTGTCTGTCATCTCCAGCTTGTCAGGTGATAGAGGGCTTGAGATGATTCGGATTAGGATATTATGAGTGAGTTATAATCCAGGGAAGGATAAGAGGAGGGGGAGGGCTAGCGAAAGAGATGGAAATAACTACCCTTAGCTCCGGCACTGAGGAACAAGACCTAAACTTCTAGCCCCCCCTCCTCTCAGAGCACCAGAGTAGGCATGCTGAAGGCAGAGCCAATACAGAAGTGATTGTCTGTATATGGCTCTGACAAACACTACTATAATCTGTTTTATTATTGAGTGAAACACAGATGGAAATGACCTATAAACAAACTGTTTAAACCAGTCTGCCAAACCCAGAAACATTCAGAGTGTATCCAATGCTACAGGCCACAGTTGACATTGTGACTAAATCAGGGTTCTAACATCTAGTCAGGTACTTATGGAACTCCTCTCTCCTCCGCAGTATGAGGACCCCTGCCAGCTGAAGAACGCGAAGCTGGGAGGAAGTAACACGCAGAAGAAGACAGGAAGTGAGGTTCTAGACGCCATTTGCATCAGCGAGGAGGAGAAAATGGCTGTTCTCACCCTTATCAGAGAGGAGGTAGGTTAAAAAATAGACCGCACACACTCACACAGGGTAACACAGTAATAACTGTTTTCTGTGTCAGATCATCACTAAGGAGACGGAGGCCAGTGACTGGAGGAGAAAGTACGAGGACAGCAGACAGGAAGTCATGGAGATGAGGTAACTCACATGTAGGGTTACAAAATTCCTGGAACTTTCAATAAATTCCCTGGTTTTCCAGAAATCCTGGTTATTGAAAGTTACAGGAATTTTGCAACCCTACTCATGTACCATTCACCTGCACTGTACTATGAGGCTAGTAATCATATGATTGTGTGCTGAGCAGTGAACAGACTGAGGGTTAGCTAGTATAGACTCATCAGTAGCCGTTCCTCCTCTCTCACAGGAAAATTGTGGCAGAGTATGAGAAGACCATCGCCCAGATGATTGGTGAGTGGCGCGGTCAACCAACCTCTTCAAAATTCCTCTCCGTATAATGACAGGTATACCCAGTGTAGTGGTGGCGTTGATTCACAGAATCGTAAAATGACCCGTCCGCGTGAACTCTCTCTCGTTCAGAGGACGAACAGCGCAACACCCTGAGCGCCCAGAAGTCTTTGCAGGCTGTAACCATGGAGAAGGAGTTGGCGCTAGCGGACCTGAACTCGGTAGAGCGCTCGCTGTCTGACATGTTCCGCCGCTATGAGAACATGAAGAGCACCCTGGATGGCTTCAAGAAGGTCAGAGTTCAAGGGTCAAGAATAGTCTGACCTGAGTATCATTAGTTTTTAAGCACATTTGACGTATGTTCTGTATGTGGAATGTGGTCGTTCTACCATTTGTGTGCGTGTAGAATGAGGAGGTGCTGAAGAAGTGTGCTCAGGAGTATCTGGCCAGAGTCAAGCAGGAGGAGCAGAGATACCAGACGCTCAAACTCCACGCCGAGGAGAAACTAGACAAGTATGATCACGCACACTACACACACAGTGGTCTGTGACTACGTACCAACCAATGAAACATCTACCCTATTCCTCCCCTCAGGGCTAATCAGGACATAGCCCAGGTACGCAGCAAGGCCAGCTCTGAGTGTGTTGCTCTGACCGCCAGCCTGAGGAAGGAGCAGATGAGGGTGGACTCTCTGGAGAGAGCCCTGCAGCAGAAGGTAACGCACAACACAAATGCTACATGCTAATGCCTTTTGCTAGCCCCATAGCATAAAGTAAAGCGCAACACAAATTCTACATGTAGGGCAAGCAACCTTCTGTTTACATGTGTTTTTGCTAACCAAATCTTGGTCTTGAATCTCCCTGACATGATCTTCCATCTTGTCACAGGCCGAGGAAATCGAGGAGCTCACCAAGATCTGTGACGAGCTCATCGCCAAGATGGGCAGAACAGACTGAGGCAGATTCCATACGTCCAAATCATTCAATCTTGATCTGCCGAGAAATCCCTGCCTACAACCTATGGCATACTCTGCCCTGTGCATGCATCCAGCCAATGAGCAGTTCTGTTTTCCCTTGGGGCGTCTGCCTCTAATGCTGCTGTACTGGTCCGATGTCATATGATAACCCATTTTCTCTTGAGTAGTGTACCCTATGGAGAATAGGGTGTCATTTGAGCCAGAGATTGTTACATGTGGACTGTTTTTTGTTTTGGTCATTTTCGCCATGCAAGACCAAATCCCTTACTCCCTCCATCTGTCGTTCTGTCCTGTAACACAAATATAATATAATGTGCTGTCTAGGCATTGCATAGATTTGGGCTTATTTACCTGACGATAACATTTTGTGGAGAACTTATTAATAGATTGTGTATATAAACACCCTGGCTGAGATGTACTGTACATATTTATTCTGAACACTAGGAGACTAGGGTGGGACCAGGTAGACACGCTCTAGGACAGTTAGAGGTCAGGGGTGAGCTGTGTTTGACCCTTCTGTATGACTACACTATTACAGGGAGGGGGGGATATGGACATAGGGTTTAGGATGCACTGCTATTGATAGGGGTCGTGTGGGGCGTTGTCCTGGAAAGTATAAAGCTTTTCTCCTGTCTGTAATGAGGCCTTGTGTTAGTAGTGGAGGAGGAGCTGTAGGTCTACTGTATAGTCTGCTCTGTGTGGTCTTGGACAGGTTTAGATCACCTCCAGCATAACTGCACAGGGGAGGATTTCTCGCTGTCCTACACTACACCTGGTTGGTGTTTGTCTCAGGCCAGTGTGTTGGAGCAGAGAGTAGAATACTCAGTAACTCTGGAAATGGTGAATTTAATACAAAGACTATATATTTGGTATATGTTCAAGCAGACTGTAAACTGGAAGTGTTTGAATGACTGTGGCTGTTATTTTAAGTTCAGAATTTTAAAAATGCTCAGAATATCCTACTCATGTTCCCCTCTGGCCACTGACATGTACAGCAGCTGTAGTGTCCAGGTGTGAAACGTTATGCCATGGCGGTAGAGGGAACTGTTCCAGGATTACTTGAGCTCCCATTGACCCCGGTCCAATGTAGTGCACTATATAGGGAATAGGGTGCCCTTTGGGACACAAACCAGTATGTTTTACTGCAGCACCTATTTAGTGGCATGGAAAGGTAACGTTTCTCTTATTCACTGCTTGACTGTTCTCCGCTGAACTGGGTGTGTTAAATGCTCGTCACCCCTGTGGAGAGTCACACCGCCTCACAGTACTTGTTCCCTCTCTGCCATACTGCTCCGTGGACGACCATAGTTCAACAAGATGCATTATAAACTGGGTGGTTCCAGCCCTGAATGCTGATTCGTTGACAGCCGTCTCTATCATGCACATTTTTGCGCCATTCTGCAGTTGCTTTGCCTCCAGCGTCATTGACGGTTTCGTTAAACATTATTGTTTTTTTTTTAAACGTGTCACCGATCTCTTATTTTGAATTGTCATTTTGTGAAGTGGTAATAAGAAAAGTACAGCTATACTGACTATGTTGACTAATACGGTATATGCAGTGTGTCCTGAGTAAACAAGATTGCAGTAATAAAGGAGTGTGTTCTCATGGCTTCTGTGTGCAGGAGAGTTTCTCTGTTCACCGCTTCACAGGTATGGTCTGACGTCACAGCTTCAGAGGACGGGTCTGACATCACAGCTAGACAGATTGGGTCTGACATCACAGCTACAAGCACTGACTGAACTGAATCCTCGGTCTCTGCCAGAGTGAACCGTCGTCTAGCTCTGGACTAGCAGCCGAACAGAGAAGAGTGTGAAAGGCGTCACCATGTCGGCTTTATCCTCTTATTCTCAGAGCTAACATCCCCTGACACAATTATGTCCTCTGTGTGACACACAGAGATAAAGACACATGCGCGCAGACTCATACATACTGTGTGAAATGCATGTTAGAGGGCAAGCACATGTGAGTGACACATTTTAGGTTGAATTTCCCTGTAGTTGGTGTGACTGGTCTGTGATAACCCCAGTGTGGTTGCATTATTTCTCTGATCACTAAGACAGCATACTATAGGGGGGGTGCTGACCGCGAAGGTAAGTGAGTGAATACAGTACAGACGACCGTACTGACAGTATACCTGACCCTGTCAAAGCTACCCTGGGTAAGCTCATTAACACAATAACAAAGGGTGCTGGGTGTGCAGGGTTGATAGGGATTAGGGCTAAGATGTTATTGCCCCCAAGACACCCCTGCCCCCATTCTCTTTTCTCTCCTCTGCGTTTACCTCCTCTCTGCTCCCATTCTCTTTTCTCTCCTCTGCGTTTACCTCCTCTCTGCTCCCATTCTCTTTTCTCTCCTCTGCGTTTACCTCCTCTCTGCTCCCATTCTCTTTTCTCTCCTCTGCGTTTACCTCGTCTCTGCCCCCACTCCAGCACTATGAAGACTGTCCTGGCTCTGCTGATGTTGGTATGCCTGGCCTGCCACAGTAAGTACCCGTGATCATATAGTAGCAGGGTTATTGGATCAACTAGAGGGGGACCGTATGGGGGGTTCAGGGTTTTACAAGGGGGTTATAAGGGCTTTTTGAAGGGGGCTCTGACTCTAAACGGTGGGTCTGAATATGTAGTCTTTACTGAGTCATTGTTAAACGATGTAATCAGGTTAGAAATGTTGTGTTTATCTGGTGGGTGGCAAACAAAATGTCAAGAGCTTCGTTGGATCACATAATTCACGGAAGAGTTTGGGACACAATGAGAGTAACTGATGCTAACACTAACCGTAGGTCAACACTAGCCCTAGCCATAGGTCAACACTAACCCTAAATGTACCAGGGGGTCAGGTTTCAGTATATTTTAAGTCATCGTAATGGTAAGGGTTGTGCCTTGAAGTGCTCTGTTTACTTATCTGTGTCTGTCTCTGTCTGACCGGCTGACAGTGTGTTTCAGTGTGCTCTTATTTGTTCATAAAAGCCAGAGGGGTTGACAGATCATATGGACAGGGTCATTCCTGGTTAGGTCACAGAGACAGCCTTGAAGATGCTCTGTACATTATCAGTTATTAGTTTGTATTTATGGGCTCCCGGTTACTCAGGGACAATGTGTGCATGTTGAGACTGAGAGTTAGGGTTATGTTGAGAGTTAGCATCGATCCAACCTTCTTGCAGAGGGATTGCTAGTCTTTCTGTCTGTGTGTGTTGGTACATGCTGCTTAGTCTCATCTCAGATGTTCTCTCCTGTTCCATGTGTAAAGGTCACGCACTGAAGTGTCACTCATGCGTAGCGTCCAATGAGGATGATTGTACTAAACAAGGATCCACCACCTGCCCTCAATTCGCTGACGCCTGCTCCACCATCACAGGACAGAGTGAGTACACACCCATAAATTATTACCAAAGCGTGCAGTATTCTTTTCTACCACTAGATGTCAGGCTAGTTCTAGGAGTCAGTTGATTTTCCTGACTGTAGTGTAGGACAGCGCCACCGATGACAGTACAGTGTGAAGATAGGCTGAAACTGCTTCTCCATTTAGAAATCCCTGATCACACCTGTAGGCGATGTCAAGGCGACGTTGGTTAGGTAGCCTCATACGTAGAAACACGTCACCGGTCCAACGGTTGTCTCGCGCTGAGCTGCGCCTGTGCAGGCCATCAAATCAAAGGCACTCACTCCTTTGATATAAAGTTGTTTTGACGAAAATGAAAACGTTTCAGTGTCACTTTCACGAGGTTTGAGAAATAACATCGACTACTTACGAAATTGGCTCGAACATAGGTTGTGCCTTTAGATTTCGAGAAAATGAACAGCTAAGGAATAATGTTTTACTTCTCCCACTGACTTGGTCTGGGTTTAGAAACTCTGTGGCACCACCATCAGCACTACACCACAGATAGAACAAGGAGCCATATGTTTCACCAGCAGTATACATCTGAAGCATCCGGTTGAATTTCCACTCTCCACCAAATATGGTGCGAAGAGGAAGCCCAGTGGTCTGCAGTGGGGGAATATGGCGCGAGAGAGAACTGGGCCAACATTCTGCAGATTTTGTCATCTAAGGAAAGCTCTCAATTCAGGTTTCTGTTCCCAAAACTAAAATATGTTAAGAACCGAGTGCACTACGTTTTGTAGATGTTACCCTTTGCCAACATTTCTACAAATTGTATTGTTTACAAGGAGTGCAAGGGCGAATTGAGTTGTAGCACATGTGCACTTTTGAAATATGCAAATACCTACTAGAACACACCACTATGATTAATTTTCTCCCATTGAAAACAACACAGATGAACTATCTTTGACTATACACAGCAGAAAGTAGAGCACAGATGTACAAGTGCCGAAAGCCACATCGACCCTGCCTCCTATAGACACTTCTGTAGATCTGAAATTATTAGATTGCAAAAATATTAAATTCTGCAAAGATCCGCAAGGTATACTTTTTAGACTTCAATTGTATATTATCGGTGTTCTAGCTACTGTGGAACTGACACGAACACATCTTGTACAAAACCGATTTTAAAGCTAAATAAACACAAGTCTTTAAGCTACTATACTATTTTACACACTAAATCAATGACCACAGACATTCGATAATAGAGTACATGTGTACGTATTTCTCTCTCTTGTCAGCAGTAGTTCTCCCTCGCTGTGCCCTGTAATCACTGTGTCATCTCTCAGGATTCTGGATAAATTCCCAGCAGTCTTTATCAACCACAATTGGGAGTCCTATAGGGCAGCCCAGCGTTGTCCGGGTTTGGCCGTCATTGTAAATAACTTATTTAACTAGACAAGTCAGTTAAGAACAAATTCTTATTTGCAATTACAGCTTACCGGGGACCAGTGGGTTAACTGCCTTGTTCAGGGGCAGAAAGACAGATTTTTACCTTGTCAACTCTGGGATTCGATCCAGCAACCTTTACGGTTACTGGCCTAACATGCTAACCACTAGGCTACCTGCCACTAACTGACTTGCCTAGTTAAATCAAAATGTTGTAAAACAAATAGTCATGTGATTGCTGTATATAAAAGTACCGTGTATGTAAAATGTATGTATATGTAGATGAAAAGCTGTAAAACCCCAAAAAATTTAATTCCTCACATCTTTCCTCTCACTCTCCCTCCCTTCTCCACTCCTCTCTCCTCCCTCCCTCCTGTGTTTCAGACACGGTGATGAAGTCATGCTCCTACAAAGCATTCTGCGATAAGGCCCATAGTGGCAACTCTGGAGCCAAGATGGAGTGTTGTTTCACTGATGACTGCAATGGGCCTCATAAGGGCCACCAGCATGGGGAGCACAAAAACACAGCTGGGGCCCTGGGAGCCAGCCCTGCTCTGCTACTTGGGGCTCTGATGCTCCGCATGGCCCTCAGCAGGTTCTAAACTCATGATCATAAATACATTCATCCCTTTACTATCCATGTATTCATTATTTCATACAGCCCTACCACGAAACCATTTATCCATCCATCCCCTCAGAGTGTGTCTGCAGAATGCTGATGAACTAGAGTTTGGTGAATCATACAGGGATTAGTAAGAGTGTGTGTGTGATGCCTGTGGTGGTGGTGGTGGTGGTGGTGGTGGTGGTGGGGGGTCATTAAAGCACATTCAATCAAGTTTAAAGACAGATGGAACTGATGTATCACTCCGCATGATTCAGCTCTGTCACAGTTGTGTGTCCGTAACCAGTCATATGTACAAACTGAGATGTTTGATATGATCAGAGAGAGGATGGAACTCCTGTAGTGTCAGTAGACTCTGGGTGGATGTGAGCCAGGCTGGGGTTAGAACTTTAGATGTATATACTATGTTTATACCTGGGGCAGATCTAAAATGTCACCCATGGTAGCCTGTGTGTATGTATGATACTGTTGGTTAGTGCTGGGCTCCCAGTAGGCCTAGTGTTAGGCTCGTTCCCACAGTAACCACATGCGCTAGGGCACTCTTCAGCCTTCAGACTCCAATCATCATGAATTAAACAGGAACTCAACACTGAAAGACATGTTGGTACTTGTTGGTCCATTGTTAATATTGTTATGCTTCAATACTTATTTATAAATAAACATGCTATTACACCCTTACATTTCCTTTCTCTCTCTCAGCAGTTGGTTTTGTTGTGTGTGTGTGTGTGTGTGTGTGTAGCGTGCTACAGTGTGAGACTGTCAGTGGGTGGCATCAGTGGAAAATGTTGAGACCATAGTTTTAGACTCCCTCCTCAGTTTCTGTGACCTCTGACCTACTTACAGGCCACATGACAGGACGTGAGGTCACACACATGCACGAACACACACACACACACACACACATTTCCTCCTCACACCTCCAGTCTGTCTTCAGTGAACGCTGACGACTTCTCTGTCTCTGTCACAGACTGTATAATCACTTGGTGCAGGGAAGGCTCATATAAGGACAGTTGGACCCTCGTCCAACAAGAACAATTGGTCTAGACAAGGATACAGATCGCACCCGCTAATCACCCCCCAATCACCCCATTCAGACAGAATATCTACCCCATTTAGGCTAGTCACAGTAGCTCTGGGCACCGTAGCATACTGTTACTGTAATTTCTATTTCCCTGTTAGCCTAGTGTCTCCTCTGTCTGAGGCCATGTCTCTCTCCCTCCTCTGTCATAAATACAAGTCAGCTGAGCAGAGAGACGGAGAGAGGGGGGGTGAAATTCTGAATCATATGATGTGACTTTGACCCAGTTCCCATAGCGATGCTGCCAGCTGAGAGATGGAGAAAGAAGGAAAGAGAAATGGTTAGAATATCGCTCTGTTTAGTGAGAATTTATCATAAATGCATGGTTAAAAATGTATTGAACAAGTAAAACTAACCTACAGTTGAAGTTGGAAGTGTACATACACCTTAGACAAATACATTTAAACTCAGTTGACAATTACTGACATTTAATCCTAGTAAAAATTCCCCATCTTAGGTCAGTTAGGATCAACACTTTATTTTAAGAATGTGAAATGTCAGAATAATAGTAGAGAATGATTTATTTCAGCTTTTTCTTTCATCACATTCCCAGTGGGTCAGAAGTTTACATACACTCAATTAGTATTTGGTAGCATTGCCTTTAAATTGTTTAACTTGGGGCAAACGTTTTGGGTAGCCTTCCACAAGCTTCCCACAATAAGTTGGGTGAATTTTGGCCCATTCCTCCAGACAGAGCTGGTGTAACTGAGTCAGATTTGTAGGTCTCCTTGCTCTCACACACTTAATTTCTGCCCACACATTTTCTATAGGCTTGAGGTCAGGGCGTTGTGATGGCCACTCCAATAGTTTGACTTTGTTGTCCTTAAGCCATTTTGCAACAACTTTGGAAGTATGCCTGGGGTCATTGTCCATTTGGAAGACCCATTTGTGACCAAGCTGATGTCTTGAGATGTTGCTTCAATATATCCACATAATTTTCTTGCCTCATGATGCCATCTATTTTGTGAAGTGCACCAGTCCCTCCTGCAGCAAAGCACCCCCACAACATGATGCTGCCACCCCTGTGCTTCACGGTTGGGATGGTGTTCTTCGGCTTGCAAGCATCCCCCTTTTTCCTCCAAACATATCGATGGTCATTATGGCCAAACAGTTCTATTTTTGTTTCATCAGATCAGAGGACATTTCCCCAAAAAGTACGATCTTTGTCCCCATGTGCAGTTGCAAACCGTAGTCTGGCTTTATTATGGCGGTTTTGGAGCAGTGGCTTCTTCCTTGCTGAGCGGTCTTTCAAGTTATGTTGATATAGGACTCGTTTTACTGTGGATATAGATATTTTGTACCTGTTTCCTCCAGCATCTTCACAAGGTCCTTTGCTGTTGTTCTGGATGGATTTGAACGTACTTTGATGTGAAAAGTGCATCTCTAGGAGACAGAACGTGTCTCCTTCCTGAGCGGTATGACGAACGCGTGGTCCCATGGTGTTTATACAGTCAACTTAGTGTACGTAAAATTCAGACCCACTGGAATTGTGATACAGTGAAATAATCTGTAAACAATTGTTGGAAAAATTACTTGTGTCATGCACAAAGTAGATGTCCTAACCGATTTGCCAAAACTATAGTTTCTTAACAACAAATGTGTAGAATGGTTGAAAAACTAGTTTTAATGACTCCAACCTAAGTGTATGTAAACTTCTGACTTCAACTGTATGCAATAGCCATGCTTGACTAGGGCAGGTGCTCACTGGAGCTGGGTACCGGCTACACTACCTCATATGTTCTGCTGCTTGAGCTTCCTTTTCCTCTTATAGAATATTAGCCAAAACTATTGTGGAGCTCCTGCACCTAAATACAAACAGTACCGACACCCAACATGAGTACCTACACCTATTTCAGTCCAAATCAAGTACTGGTAATAGCCTAGAGGTTATCTAAATAAAGTATAGGTCGGTACACAATATATTTGACTGTATATCAGATGTATAGGAAGCATAACTGTGTATTATGAAGTGAGTGGTACACCTATTATTAATCAGTTGTGTAAAAAGTACCCAGTTGTCATACTTGAGTAAAAGTAAAGATACCTTAATAGAAAATGACTCAAGTGAAAAGCGAAAGTCACCCAGTAAAATACTACTTGAGTAAAAGTATAAAAGTATTTGGATTAAAATATACATAAGTATCAAAAGTAAATGTAATTGCTAAAATATACTAAGTACCTAAAGTAAAAGTACAAATAATTTCAAAGTCCTTATATTAAGCAAACCAGATGGCGCCATATTGTTTTTTTTATTTACAGAAAGCCAGGGGGCACACTCCCAACATAATTTACAAACGAAGCATGTGTTTAGTGAGGCCGCCAGCTCAGAGGCAGTAGGGATTGCGCTTTGATAAGCGTGTGAATTGTACCCTTTCCCTGTCCTGCTAAGCATTCAAAATGTAACGAGTACTTTTGGATGTCAGGGAAAATGTATGGGAGTAAAAAGTTTATTTTCTTTAGGAATGTAGTGAAGTAAAAGTAGTAACAAATATAAATAGTAAAGTACAGATACCCCCCAAAAACACAAATAGTACTTGATAGTATTTTTTACTGAGGTACTTTACACCACGGCTATTAATGTTTGATGACCCAGCACAATGACAGCCATGAAAACAGTTAAAACCTAAAAGTCAACAACAGAGAAATCAGCGGCAGCGCCAGTGAAGAGTCTGGCTACCCAAACTCCTTGTTTCAGCCAGACAAATTCAAGAGTTCATGTCAACGCAGTTCCTCGTACTGTAGCTACTGCAAAAATCGACAAGAGACTAGATCATTTCCGGGATTGGTTCATTCTAATCGCGAGCCCTACCAGGAAAGAAGCCTCAGCTGACAGCGGTGTTCGGGCGCCGCATATATTTCAGATTGTAGACAGATGTCAACTAAGAGGAACAACAGATTTAAACGAGACGTGTTTTACTCTTTGCGACACTTGGGACGCACGCACACCGAACAGTAAAACGGGTAAGTTTTGTGTGTCTGTATGTGTGTGTTGGGGGGAGTAGCCTAGGTGTGGCAGACATACCTAGAGTTGTGGTTGGCAGATCGTTTCAGCATTAAACTTTCATGTCATCTCAACCTGATGCTAAATTATGCTTTATTGGGCGGCATAGTTATTCTCCATACAAGTCGACAACTAGTGAAATAACTGACAGAGTATCTAGCCTACAGAACATAGCCCACTGAGCACCTGATCAAATAATAATGTAGGCATATCTATGATACAGGATGGGTTCCACGTGGATCTGATCCTTCTGGAACAGTGACACTAATACTCAGATTTTTCACTTGTCAAATAAAAAACAACGATTGCAGAACTAAACAAACCACGCAACTCTATGCACAATGACTATTTTTAACATTTTCCACATCAAATTTTTGCAAAAACCCATTTACTTGAAGAACAATGCAGATGCGAAGTTTGGAAACAGAATAATGTTTTGTGCTGTCATTCTGTTACCAAACATTACATCTGCACTGTTGGAATGCACGGTGGAATTGCCCTCCTATAGTATTCATATGTAGCCTCTATCTCTGTATCTGCTCCTCATTCTGTTTGGAGAATAATAGCTGTACATTAATAAACACAACTTTGTGATTCACA
Organism: Oncorhynchus nerka; assembly: GCF_034236695.1. Lineage (NCBI taxonomy): Eukaryota > Metazoa > Chordata > Actinopteri > Salmoniformes > Salmonidae > Oncorhynchus > Oncorhynchus nerka. The sequence continues at coordinate 35,684,921 of NC_088422.1, read as the reverse complement.
CTAATCAGTAGGGTTGTGACAATTCTGGAATTTGGGGTAACAATTAATTGTCATGCAAATGGTCACTGTTGTCTTAATTGTTTTGAGCTTGTGATGCATCTTTTGAAAATGACCTACTACTTGCCTAATGAATATAGGTGACACCCCTGTCTCTCAACTGGTTTTGACCGCATTGAACTTTTGGAAATGAAGCTTTTCCTACCGACCATGCCGTTCTGCTCGTAAAATGACTACCAACTTTACCCAATTCATGTAAAAATGAAAAACTGCTATTGGGTAAACTATATCTACTAGAATATAAAGTCGAACCTCCCCTTCTACTAAAATGCATGTATTAAGACCATTTTTGTTGTTAAGAGTTATTTTCATTAATTGTCGGTTAAACAATTATAGGATAACTTTGCCAGCCCTGCGAATAAGGCCTACATAGACAGCATGGTACCAAACACAAATCCCTTTTAACCCAATAATAATGTAATGCTAAATTTGAAAGCATCAAATGTCCCATGTCTTGTAAAGATTGAGAACTACTTAAAGTTTGCTATAGATGCCAATATATAATTTCAGACTTGGTCACTCCTGCTATGCTAAATACCCGAAACAGATGCTTTTTCTGATGTCAAAGCACTGTGTGTGTGTGTGTGTGTTAATTTCCTTCTTTCCTTTAACAACACAATGAACACGAAATGTTCTTCATATTGCTGTTCCAGAGGAGAAGTTGTGTTAGCATGCTTATGTGACCAGGCAGGTGCATCTACTGTCCAGACAGGCATCAGTCAGGATGATGTCAAGTCCTCAGCATGTCAGTATCTGACAAGAGTTAGGTTGTCCTCTAATGTCCATTCCCTTGTCTCTCTCTGACCCCCCCCCCCCATCTATCTGACCAGATGAAATGTGCCTGTATGCAGATCTGTTTAGTAGTCTATAATTTCCAGCTGTGGTGAATCCTCTGGTTAGCAGCACAGCTTGAGGCCTTATGCTTAGCTAGGCTGCCTCAATAACGTCACATGAAAAACTGCTGTGTGTGTGACATGACTGCTCGCTCTCTTCCTCTCTTTCGGGCAAATTCAATGCCAACTGTTACTGTTGCTCTAAAAGAGGATTTGGGTTTTCTGAAGAATTGGAAGCCTGTGTCATTACTATGCAAGATTTATTTCAAAATGCCTTACAAATAGACTCCTCCCACTCTCCATCTCTCAGTGATATGTGGTAGCAGGCAGCACTATGCCATACGTGGACAGGCAGAACCGTGTGTGTGGCTTCCTGGATATTGAGGAGAAGGAGGGCAGCAGTCGCTTCCAGAGACGCTACTTCATACTGGACACACAGGGCAACACACTGCAGTGGTACATGGACAACCCCCAGGTACACACACACACACACACACACACAATCATTGTAGTCCCTGCACAAACACACATGGCCTCTGATGTGTCTGAGGCAGAGTGTGTTCAAATAGTGTGTGTGTTCTGCCGCTAGCAGGGTAGAGGAAGTGAGACTGGGAGTAGAAGGTTTTTAACTCTCTCTCTGCCTGCATAAGTGCTTGTTGTTAGGCTTTGGGCGATTCCCCGGTATACAGTAATAACGGTATATTTCGAAATACCGACGGTATGATTTTCAATTCTGTTAAAATAAATAAATATATACAGGGCATTCAGAAAGTATTCAGACCTTGACTTTTTCCACATTTTGTTACATTACAGCCTTATTCTAAAATGTATTAAATTTAATTTTTTCCCCTCATCAATCTACACACAATACCCCGTAATGACAAAGCGAAAACAGATTTTTAGAAATGTTTGCAAATAAATTAAAAACAGAAATACCTTATTTACATAAGTATTCACAGCCTTTGCTATGAGACTTGAAATTGAGCTTGGGTGCATCCTGTTTTCATTGATCATCCTTGAGCAGCTGTTTCTACAACTTGATTGGAGTCCACCTGTGGTAAATTCAATTGATTGGACATGATTTGGAAAGGCAAACACCTGTCTATATAAGGTCCCACAGTTGACAGTGCATGTCCGAACAAAAACAAAGCCATGAGGTTGAAGGAATTGTCCTTAGAGCTCAGAGACAGGATTGTGTTGGCACAGATCTGGGAAAGGGTACCAAAAATTGTCTGCAGCATTGAATGTCACCAAGAACACAGTGGCCTCCTCCATCACCCTTCCCAGAGCTGTCCGCCCGGCCATACTGAGCAATCGGGGGAGAAGGGCCTTGGTCATGGAGGTGACCAATGACCTGAAGGGCACTCTGACAGAGCTCCAGAGTTCTTCTGTGGGGATGGGAGAAACTTCCAGAAGGGAAACCATCTCTGCAGCACTCCACCAATCAGGCCTTTATGGTAGAGTCGCCAGACGGAAGCCACTCCTCAGTAAAAGGCACATAACAGCCTGCTTAGACTTTGCCAAAAGGCACCTAAAGGACTCTCAGACCATGGGACACAAGATTCTTTGGTCTGATGAATACAAGATTGAACTCTTTGGCCTGAATGCCAACCGTCACCATCTCTATGGTGAAGCATGGTGGCGGCAGCATCATGTTGTTGGGAGGTTTTTCAGCAGCAGGGACTGGGAGACTAGTCATGATCGAGGAAAAGATGAACGGAGAGAAGTACAGAGATCCTTGATGAAAAGGACCTCAGAATGGGGCAAAGGTTCACCTTCTAACAGGACAACAACCCTAAGCACATAGCCAAGACAACACAGGAGTGGCGTCAGGACAAGTCTCTGAATGTCCTTGAGCCCGGAGTTGAACCCAGTCGAACATCTCTGGAGAGACCTGAAAAAAGCTGTGAAGAGACGCTCCCCATCCAACCTGACAGAGCTTGAGAGGATCTGCAGAGAAGAATGGGAGAAACTCCCCAAATACAGGTGTGCCAAGCTTGTAGCGTTATACCCAAGAAGACTCGAGGCTGTAATCGCTGCCAAAGGTGCTTCAACAAAGTACCGAGTAAAGGGTCTGAATACTTATGTAAATGTGATTTTTCCATTTTTATTTTTTTATACATTTGCAAACATTTCTAAACCTCTTTTTGCTTTGTCATTATGGGTATTGTGTGTAGATCGATGAGGGAGGGAAACTATTTAACCAATTTTAAAATAAGGCTGTAGCATAACAAAATGTCAAGGGGTCTGAAAATGTTCCGTGTGTGGTATAGTCAAAAGTTTGGACACCTACTCATTCAAGGGTTTTTCTTTAGTTTGACTGTTTTCCACATTGTAGAATAGTATTGAAGACACCAAATCTATGAAATAACACATGGAATCATGTAGTAATCAAAAAGTGTTAAACTAATCTAAATATATTTGAGATTCTTCAAAGTAGCTACCCTTTCCCTTGATGACAGCCTTGCACACTCTTGGCATTTTCTCAGTCAGATTCACTTGGAATGCTTTTCCAACATTCTTGAAGGAGTTCCCACATGTGCTGAGCATTTGTTGGCTGCTTTTCCTTCACTTTAAGACATGAAGGTCAGTCAATCTGGAAAATTTCAAGAACTTCAAGTGCATTCGCAAAAACCATCAAGCGCTATGATGAAACTGGCTCTCATGAGGACCACCACATGAAAGGAAGACCCAGAGTTACCTCTGCTGCAGAGGATAAGATCATTAGAGTTACCAGCCTCAGAAAATGCACCCTAAATAGATGCTTCAGAGTTCAAATAACAGACACATCTCCACATCAACTGTTCAGAGGAGACTGTGTGAATCAGGCCTTCATGGTTGAATTGCTACAAAGAAACCACTACTAAAGCACACTAATAATAATAAGAGACTTGCTTGGGCCAAGAAACGCAAGAAATTGGGGATTAGACTCCAGGTCTGGAGTCCAGATTTTTGGTTCCAACCGCCACCTCTTTGTGAGACGCAGAGTAGGTGAACGGATGATCTTCGAATTTGTGGTTCCCACCATGAAGCGTGGAGGAGGAGGTGTGGGGCTGCTTTACTGGTGACACTTTGGATGATTTAATAAAAATTCAAGGAACACTTTTTTTATTTGTAAAAATTTTATTTCACCTTTATTTAACCAGGTAGGCTAGTTGAGAACAAGTTCTCATTTGCAACTGCGACCTGGCCAAGATAAAGCATAGCAGTGTGAACAGACAACACAAGAGTTACACATGGAGTAAACAATTAACAAGTCAATAACACAGTAGAAAAAAAGGGGGAGTCTATATACATTGTGTGCAAAAGGCATGAGGAGGTAGGCGAATAATTACAATTTTGCAGATTAACACTGGAGTGATAAATGATCAGATGGACATGTACAGGTAGAGATATTGGTGTGCAAAAGAGCAGAAAAGTAAATAAATAAATAACAGTATGGGTATGAGGTAGGTGAAAATGGGTGGGCTATTTACCAATAGACTATGTACAGCTGCAGCGATCGGTTAGCTGCTCAGATAGCAGATGTTTGAAGTTGGTGAGGGAGATAAGTCTCCAACTTCAGCGATTTTTTTTTTTTTTTTTTTTTTTTGCAATTCGTTCCAGTCACAGGCAGCAGAGTACTGGAACGAAAGGCGGCCAAATGAGGTGTTGGCTTTAGGGATGATCAGTGAGATACACCTGCTGGAGCGCGTGCTACGGATGGGTGTTGCCATCGTGACCAGTGAACTGAGATAAGGCGGAGCTTTACCTAGCATGGACTTGTAGATGACCTGGAGCCAGTGGGTCTGGCGACGAATATGTAGCGAGGGCCAGCCGACTAGAGCATACAAGTCGCAGTGGTGGGTGGTATAAGGTGCTTTAGTGACAAAACGGATGGCACTGTGATAAACTGCATCCAGTTTGCTGAGTAGAGTGTTGGAAGCAATTTTGTAGATGACATCGCCAAAGTCGAGGATCGGTAGGATAGTCAGTTTTACTAGGGTAAGTTTGGCGGCGTGAGTGAAGGAGGCTTAACCAGCATGGCTACCAGAGCATTCTGCAGCAATACGCCATCCCATCTGGTTTGCGCTTAGTGGGTCTATCATTTGTTTTTCAACAGGAAAATGACCCAAAACACACCTCCAGGCTGTGTAAGGGCTATTTGACCAATGCGGAGAGTGATGAAGTGCTGTATCAGAAACCTAGCCTCCACAATCACCTGACCGCAACCCAATTGAGATGGTTTGGGATGAGTTGGACTGCAGAGTGAAGGAAAGCAGAATGCCAATAGTGTGCAAAGCTGTCATCAAGGCAAAGGGTGGCTACATTGAAGAATCTGAAATATAAATATATTTTGATTTGTTTAACACTTTCTTACTAAAGGATTCCATATGTGTTATTTCAAAGTTTTGCTGTCTTCACTATTATTCTATAATGTAAAAATATAGAAAAACCCTTGAATGAGTAGTTGTGTCCAAACTTTTGACTGGTACTGTATATATTTATTTATATATTATTTTTGTGGGGAGGGGTTGAGGGCACCTCTGACTCGCGGGGGTGCAAAATAATAATAATAATAATAATAATAATAATAATAATAATAATAATAATAAATATATATATCCAGCTCAGGGCTAGAGCTATGCATTTGCTTTGGTAACTTGCTAGCTAACTGGCTAAATATATAAATCAAGATTATTGGTTACAGCAGAGACATTCAATCCCCTCCTGGATCAAGATCCCTGTTGCCTCAATTGTGTTGTGCGTCCCCTCAAAAAAGTATATATATACAGGTATATATGTTTATTTGATTATTTATAGCAGCCCTTGTGTGCACATTCAGTAATACTGTATACCCCGGTATGGTACAGAAACGGTCTGAAAATCTGGTTACCGCCCCACCCTACTTGTTGCATTACTGTGTTTTTACACTTGTGTTGTATGTCTGCCTCTAGAACCTGCCTAGTGGAGCGAACGCAGTTGGGATTCTGCAGCTGACATACATCTCCAAGGTAACAACACCCTTAAACCGACTACTTAGTAAGGGCAATGTTTTTGATTGATTCCAGACTCTCATCTTCTCTCTCATCTCATCTGCTCCTCTGTTCGGGGGTTAGGTGAGCGAGGCCACGGGGAAACAGAAGTCCAAGACTGAGTTCTGCTTTGGTGAGTCAAAGTGTTTGTTTGAGTGCTTCTGTTTGCGTGAGTATGAGAGTGTAAGGTCTTCTCATGGCCCTGGTGAAACACGTACAGTAAAATGGGGCGGCAGCGCCTAGTGGGGCGGCAGCGTAGCCTAGTGGTTAGAGTGTTGGACTAGTATCCGAAAGGTTGCAAGATTGAATCACCGAGCTGACATGGTACAAATCTGTCGTTCTGCCCCTGAACAAGGCAGTTAACCCACTGTTCTTAGGCCATCATTGAAAATAAGAATTTGTTCTTAACTGACTTGCCTAGTTAAATAAAGGTTAAAATAAAAAATAAATATGAATCGTTCCATTTCATTTCAACAAGCTATGACACCCACCATCTCAGATTGTTCTGAAATTGTTTCTGTAGTTTGAAACATTAGCATTCTTCAAAGTGTTTGGGAGAGATTGAGATACATTGTCTAGATAAAGAAAGATCTTGTCTGCGTATAATGACATGATGTTATCCGTAGAATTGGGGTAATTTATTTGGATTGCCGAACTGCCTGGGTCAGGGGCTCCATAGACAGGTTGGTTGTTCACCAACACAACCGATATGTGTGCAACTATGGGGGGCAAAACAGACAGGGTTCGTTTCGATTGTTGACAATATACATTTGAAGTCGGAAGTTTAAATACACCTTAGCCAAATGCATTTAAACACAGTTTTCACAATTCCTGACAATTAATTCCCTGTCTTAGGTCAGTTAGGATCACCACTTTATTTTAAGAATGTGAAATGTCAGAATAATAGTAGAGAGTGATTTATTTCAGCTTTTATTTATTTCATCACATTCTCAGTGGGTCAGAAGATTACATGCACTCAGTATTTGGTAGCATTGCCTTTAAATTGTTTAACTTGGGTCAGATGTTTTGGGTAGCCTTCCACAAGCTTCCCATCATAGGTTGGGTGCATTTTGGCCCATTCCTCCTGACAGAGCTGGTGTAACTGAATCAGGTTTGGAGGCCTTCTTGCTCGCACATGCTTTTTCAGTTCTGCCCACAGATTTTCTTTGGGATTTAGTTCAGGGCTTTGTGATGTCCACTCCAATACCTTGACTTTGTTGTCCTTAATCTATTTTTGCCACAACTTTGGAAGTATGCTTGGGGTCATTGTCCATTTGGAAGACCCATTTGCGACCAATCTTTAACGTCCTGACTGATGTCTTGAGATGTTGCTTCAATATATCCACATAATGTTCCTCCTCATGATGCCATCTATTATGTGAAGTGCACCAGTCCCTCCTGCAGCAAAGCACCCCCACAACATGATGCTGCCACCCCCGTGCTTCACGGTTGGTGTTCTTCGGTTTGCAAGCCTCCCCCTTTTTCCTCCAAACATAATGATGGTCATTATGGACAAACAGTTCTATTTTTGTTTCATCAGACCAGAGGACATCTCTCCAAAAAATACGATCTTTGTCCCCATGTGCAGTTGCAAACCGTGGTCTGGCTTTTTTTATGGTGGTTTTGGAGCAGTGGCTTCCTCCTTGCTGAGTGGCCTTGCAGGTTATGTCGATATAGGACTCATTTTACTGTGGATATAGATACTTTTTTTACCTGTTTCCTCCAGCATCTTCACAAGGTCCTTTGCTGTTGTTCTGGGATTGATTTACACTTTTCGCACCAAAGTCCGTTCATCTCTAGGAGACAGAACGTGTCTCCTTCCTGAGCGGTATGAAGAACGCGCGGTCCCATGGTGTTTATACTTGTGTACTATTGTTTGTACAGTTGAACGTGTTACCTTCAAGCATTTGGAAATTGCTCCCAAGGATGAAGCACACTTGTAGGGGTCTACAATTATTTTTCTGAGGTCTTGGCTGATTTCTTTTGATTTTCCCATGATGTCAAGCAAAGAGGCACTGAGTTTGAAGGTATGCCTTGAAATACATCCACAGGTACACCTCCAATTGACTCAAATGATGTCAATTAGCCTATCAGAAGCCTCTAAAGCCATGACAATTTTCTGGAATTTACCAAGCTGTTTAAAACCTCTTACCTCTACCTGGGACGCTTGCGTCCCAACTAGAGCTCTGGAAATGCAAATGCGCTACGCTAAATGCTAATAGTATTAGTTAAAACTCAAAAGTTCATTAAAATACACATGCAGGGTATCAAATTAAAGCTACACTCGTTGTGAATCCAGGCAACAAGTCAGATTTTTAAAATGCTTTTCGGCGACAGCATGAGAAGCTATTATCTGATAGCATGCACCAATACACTACAACAGAAAAGCACAGCAGGGGACGTAAACAAAATAATTAGCATTTCGGCGTTACACAAACCGCACAATAAAATAGAAAACAGTCATTACCTTTCACCATCTTCTTTGTTGGCACACTATTGGGTCTTTATTTCGATTAAATCGGGCCATATAAAGCCAAGATATCGTTATATGTAGACTGTGTGATAAACGAAAAAAACAGCGATTTCACAACGTAACGTCATTTTTTAAAATTCAAAAAGTAGACGATAAACTTTCACAAAACACTTCGAAATACGTTTGTAATGCTACTTTAGGTATTAGTAAACGTTAATAAGCGATAAAAATCATCCGTAGGCGATTATCATTATATATTGTATATATCATTAGCTGTCGTCTTGGAAAAAATTTCAGGAGAGAGCTCTTCCGGAATGATCTGGGCGGAGACCGGAGGTAAGCGGTGCCCCTCTTTCGGTTCAACCAAGAATCAAAGATGATTAAATTCACAAGATACTCGACTACATGGGGATGCTGTGGGAGTTGAATGCTCGGTCTTATCTAATTCGGCTCACTGTTAACAATTGCTGGAAGTGGCGCAAGGATATTTATTTCCATTTTCTGTGATCAGGTTTTCCTGCGCTTTCCGATGTAACGCACGTTATGTAATAGCCACAGTCGTGATTTAACCTGTTTTAAAAACGTCCGAGGGTTTCCTATACACACATTCTAACCATATGAACGTACTATATTCCTGGCATGAGTAGCAGGGCGCTGAAATGTTGCGCGATTTTTAACAAAATGTTCAAAAAAGTAGAGGGTAGGAGCAACAGGTCAACTTAGTGTATTTAAACTTCTGACCCACTGGAATTGTGATACAGTGAAATAATCTGTCTGTAAACAATTGTTGTAAAAATTACTTGTCATGCACAAAGTAGATGTGCTAACCGACTTGACAAAACTATAGTTTGTTAACAAGAAATGTATGGAGTGGTTGAAAAATGAGTTTTAAAGACTCCAACCTAAGTGTATGTAAACTTCCGACTTCAACTGTATATGTATCTTATCCAGAAAGACTTACAGTAATGAGTCTTTACTTTTCGTACTGGTCCCGCATGGGAATTGAACCCACAACCCTGGCGTTGCAAGTGCCATCCTCTATCAACTGAGCCACATGGCACCCATGTAAGTGATATTTCATCTCCAATGTTTATTGAATAAATAAATGCATTTGCACAATGAGCACTTGTTGTCTCTCAAATACATCATTACAGTTGTTGGTTAGCTAGCAATAATGTTTTTGCCATATTAGCATTGACATGAAATCAGTCAAAATACCTCAAAACAAGACAGCTATCAAGAACAAGATGAAATGAGCCACTTACGATTCCCCACATGCCAGTTTCTTGTCATTCTTGCTAGCAAACTGGCCATCCAGAATCGCAACAACACTCTGACTTCTGCCCGATGAAACAGCGCACATCCTTTTTGTGACGATATCAGCTAACCCATCTATAGACAATGAAAATAGCAGAGGTGAGATGGGATCACCTTGCCTGCTACTTCTAGTTATTCTGAACGGAGCCAGTATTGCCTGTCATTACTATGGCTGAGGGATTGGCATATAGTAGTTTAATCATGTGTTAAGGTGGGCCTTTGCGCTTCAGCAAGCAAAGGAACAGAGGGGTGCTCAACAACAATGACAAAAATAAGGAATGGTTTACTAAGAAAAACTTGGCTTGATTATTTTGGTATCTATCTGTGTCTCCAGAATCCCAGACACACACACATCACTTATGTATATTTTGACATGGCCTATTGATTAACAAGACACAATGTCTATCTTATTATGTTATGCTATAATTTGCCATTTACCTTGAAACATATTATAATTTTTTACATTTTGTGTCTCAATTGGCCACTAGGCTATACATCGAAGCTATGTGCAATGATCAGGTCACTCTGAGGAAGATGTCAGCTTGACGACAAAACGTCAAGTCACCTGTTCGCATCCTGTACAATTGATTTCTTATAGCTCAATTTAATCCATCTCTGTCTTTTTTTGTTGAGTGCTCCAACTTCTTTTTATCTCAAATGAGTCGTTTTGGAAGTTTTTTTCTTGGTAAGCCATTTTCAGTATTTTAGTCATATTAATGAAATTGGTGCCAAGTCCCATATGTTCCAAAACCGACCATATATGGTATAAAATATGACAATTTTAGTCTATCAAAAGTTTTTTTGTGTCGATAGAGAGAACTGCACAAGCAGCTTTGGTTTCTGATGAAGCATGTAAGACGGGGATCATCAACTAGATTGAGCCGCAGGCCAATTTTTTTCTTAAGTGGATGGTAAGGGGGCTGGAACATAATTACAAATATTTTGTAGACTGCAAATTGACTGCAAGAAGCAGAATTTCAAACCTTGTTTACATTTGCAGGTTTTTTTCTGGATCAAAATAGGGCTTAGGTGGTGGTAGTGGTGTGGCCATCGGCATGGCCAATGGTGCTGTCGCCAACTGAAAATGTAAAAATCCCTCGTGTTGTCCTCAGTGACAACATTTTGCAGTTTTAAAGCTAATTTCCTGCAATTCTACACATTTTGCTATGAGGCTGAGAGAGAAATTAGCAGTTTTAAAGAACATTTTCTGCAATTCTACACATTTATGCTATATAAGTGACTCAGACATTATAGCAAAACCAATGGGGGGCCCATGCCATGGCACAAATACTCCTGAATGCATCATTTAACATTTTTTGACTATCTAGCTTGACTATCTAGCTTTTATTTTGTTGACTGTTAGTTCTCAAATATGATCTTATTAAAAAATATATAGGTCCCTTTTCTACATACTTTATATCTGGTTTTAGTCGTTTACGCAGAAAATGTTTTTCCAACCCAACAAATCATTTTTGGGGACATAGACGTCCCGAAAAAAACAATCAGGTGGCCCAGCCAATACTTTTCTATGCAGAAAAAAACAATCACGTACACTGAGTATACAAAACATTAAGAACACCTTCCTGATATTAAGTTACACCCCCCCTGCCCCTTCTTCCCTTTTGCCCTCAGAACAGCCTCAATTGGTCAGGGCATGGGACTGTACAAGGTGTCAAGTGTTCCACAGGGATGCTGGCCCATGTTGACTCCAATGCTTCCCACAGTTGTGTCAAGTTGGCTGGATGTCCTTTGGGTGGTGGGTCATTCTTGATACACACGGGAAACTTTTGAATGTGAAAAAAACAGCATTGTTGCAGTTCTTGACACAAACTACTATACCCCGTTCAAAGGCACTTAAATATTTAGTCTTGCCCATTCACCCTCTGAATGGCACACACACACAATCCATGTCTCAATTGTCTCAAGGCTTAAAAATCCTTCTTTAACCTGTCTCCTCCCCTTGATCTACACTGATTTGAAGTGGATTTAACAAGTGACATCAATAAGGGATCATAGCTTTCTCCTGGTCAGTCTATATCATGGAAGGAGCAGATGTTCGTAATGTTTTGTATACACAGTGTATATATCTCTATATGTGGAAGGAGCAGATGTTAGTAATGTTTTGTATACACAGTGTATATCTCTCTATATGTGGAAGGAGCAGATGTTAGTAATGTTTTGTATACACAGTGTATATCTCTCTGTGGAAGGAGCAGATGTTCGTAATGTTTTGTATACACAGTGTATATATCTCTATATGTGGAAGGAGCAGATGTTAGTAATGTTTTGTATACACAGTGTATATATCTCTATATGTGGAAGGAGCAGATGTTAGTAATGTTTTGTATACACAGTGTATATCTCTCTATATGTGGAAGGAGCAGATGTTAGTAATGTTTTGTATACACAGTGTATATCTCTCTATATGTGGAAGGAGCAGATGTTAGTAATGTTTTGTATACACAGTGTATATCTCTCTATATGTGGAAGGAGCAGATGTTAGTAATGTTTTGTATACACAGTGTATATCTCTCTATATGTGGAAGGAGCAGATGTTAGTAATGTTTTGTATACACAGTGTATATCTCTCTATATGTGGAAGGAGCAGATGTTAGTAATGTTTTGTATACACAGTGTATATCTCTCTATATGTGGAAGGAGCAGATGTTAGTAATGTTTTGTATACACAGTGTATATCTCTCTATATGTGGAAGGAGCAGATGTTAGTAATGTTTTGTATACACAGTGTATATCTCTCTATATGTGGAAGGAGCAGATGTTCGTAATGTTTTGTATACACAGTGTATATCTCTCTGTGGAAGGAGCAGATGTTAGTAATGTTTTGTATACACAGTGTATATCTCTCTATATGTGGAAGGAGCAGATGTTAGTAATGTTTTGTATACACAGTGTATATCTCTCTATATGTGGAAGGAGCAGATGTTAGTAATGTTTTGTATACACAGTGTATATCTCTCTATATGTGGAAGGAGCAGATGTTAGTAATGTTTTGTATACACAGTGTATATCTCTCTATATGTGGAAGGAGCAGATGTTAGTAATGTTTTGTATACACAGTGTATATCTCTATATGTGGAAGGAGCAGATGTTAGTAATGTTTTGTATACACAGTGTATATCTCTCTATATGTGGAAGGAGCAGATGTTAGTAATGTTTTGTATACACAGTGTATATCTCTCTATATGTGGAAGGAGCAGATGTTAGTAATGTTTTGTATACACAGTGTATATCTCTCTATATGTGGAAGGAGCAGATGTTAGTAATGTTTTGTATACACAGTGTATATCTCTCTATATGTGGAAGGAGCAGATGTTAGTAATGTTTTTATACACAGTGTATATCTCTCTATATGTGGAAGGAGCAGATGTTAGTAATGTTTTGTATACACAGTGTATATCTCTCTATATGTGGAAGGAGCAGATGTTAGTAATGTTTTGTATACACAGTGTATATCTCTATATGTGGAAGGAGCAGATGTTAGTAATGTTTTGTATACACAGTGTATATCTCTCTATATGTGGAAGGAGCAGATGTTAGTAATGTTTTGTATACACAGTGTATATCTCTCTATATGTGGAAGGAGCAGATGTTAGTAATGTTTTGTATACACAGTGTATATCTCTCTATATGTGGAAGGAGCAGATGTTAGTAATGTTTTGTATACACAGTGTATATCTCTCTATATGTGGAAGGAGCAGATGTTAGTAATGTTTTGTATACACAGTGTATATCTCTCTATATGTGGAAGGAGCAGATGTTAGTAATGTTTTGTATACACAGTGTATATCTCTCTATATGTGGAAGGAGCAGATGTTAGTAATGTTTTGTATACACAGTGTATATCTCTCTATATGTGGAAGGAGCAGATGTTAGTAATGTTTTGTATACACAGTGTATATCTCTCTATATGTGGAAGGAGCAGATGTTAGTAATGTTTTGTATACACAGTGTATATCTCTCTATATGTGGAAGGAGCAGATGTTAGTAATGTTTTGTATACACAGTGTATATCTCTCTATATGTGGAAGGAGCAGATGTTCGTAATGTTTTGTATGCACAGTGTATATCTCTCTATATGTGGAAGGAGCAGATGTTAGTAATTTTTTGTATACACAGTGTATATCTCTCTGTGGAAGGAGCAGATGTTAGTAATGTTTTGTATACACAGTGTATATCTCTCTATATGTGGAAGGAGCAGATGTTAGTAATGTTTTGTATACACAGTGTATATCTGTGGAAGGAGCAGATGTTAGTAATGTTTTGTATACACAGTGTATATCTCTCTATATGTGGAAGGAGCAGATGTTGTAATGTTTTGTATACACAGTGTATATCTCTATATGTGGAAGGAGCAGATGTTAGTAATGTTTTGTATACACAGTGTATATCTCTCTATATGTGGAAGGAGCAGATGTATGTAATGTTTTGTATACACAGTGTATATCTCTCTATATGTGGAAGGAGCAGAGTGTATATCTCTCTATATGTGGAAGGAGCAGATGTTCGTAATGTTTTGTATACACAGTGTATATCTCTCTATATGTGGAAGGAGCAGATGTTAGTAATGTTTTGTATACACAGTGTATATCTCTCTATATGTGGAAGGAGCAGATGTTAGTAATGTTTTTTATACACAGTGTATATCTCTATATGTGGAAGGAGCAGATGTTAGTAATGTTTTGTATACACAGTGTATATCTCTCTATATGTGGAAGGAGCAGATGTTAGTAATGTTTTGTATACACAGTGTATATCTCTCTATATGTGGAAGGAGCAGATGTTAGTAATGTTTTGTATACACAGTGTATATCTCTATATGTGGAAGGAGCAGATGTTAGTAATGTTTTTTATACACAGTGTATATCTCTCTATATGTGGAAGGAGCAGATGTTAGTAATGTTTTGTATACACAGTGTATATCTATCTATATGTGGAAGGAGCAGATGTTAGTAATGTTTTGTATACACAGTGTATATCTCTCTATATGTGGAAGGAGCAGATGTTAGTAATGTTTTGTATACACAGTGTATATCTCTCTGTGGAAGGAGCAGATGTTAGTAATGTTTTGTATACACAGTGTATATCTCTCTATATGTGGAAGGAGCAGATGTTAGTAATGTTTTGTATACACAGTGTATATCTCTCTATATGTGGAAGGAGCAGATGTATGTAATGTTTTGTATACACAGTGTATATCTCTCTATATGTGGAAGGAGCAGATGTTAGTAATGTTTTGTATACACAGTGTATATCTCTATATGTGGAAGGAGCAGATGTTAGTAATGTTTTGTATACACAGTGTATATCTCTCTATATGTGGAAGGAGCAGATGTTAGTAATGTTTTGTATACACAGTGTATATCTCTCTATATGTGGAAGGAGCAGATGTATACACAGTGTATATCTCTCTATATGTGGAAGGAGCAGATGTTCGTAATGTTTTGTATACACAGTGTATATCTCTCTATATGTGGAAGGAGCAGATGTTAGTAATGTTTTGTATACACAGTGTATATCTCTCTATATGTGGAAGGAGCAGATGTTAGTAATGTTTTTTATACACAGTGTATCTCTCTATATGTGGAAGGAGCAGATGTTAGTAATGTTTTTTATACACAGTGTATATCTCTATATGTGGAAGGAGCAGATGTTAGTAATGTTTTGTATACACAGTGTATATCTCTCTATATGTGGAAGGAGCAGATGTTAGTAATGTTTTGTATACACAGTGTATATCTCTCTGTGGAAGGAGCAGATGTAATGTTTTGTATACACAGTGTATATCTCTCTATATGTGGAAGGAGCAGATGTATGTAATGTTTTGTATACACAGTGTATATCTCTCTATATGTGGAAGGAGCAGATGTTAGTAATGTTTTGTATACACAGTGTATATCTCTCTATATGTGGAAGGAGCAGATGTTAGTAATGTTTTGTATACACAGTGTATATCTCTCTATATGTGGAAGGAGCAGATGTTAGTAATGTTTTTTATACACAGTGTATATCTCTATATGTGGAAGGAGCAGATGTTAGTAATGTTTTGTATACACAGTGTATATCTCTCTGTGGAAGGAGCAGATGTTAGTAATGTTTTGTATACACAGTGTATATCTCTCTATATGTGGAAGGAGCAGATGTTAGTAATGTTTTGTATACACAGTGTATATCTCTCTATATGTGGAAGGAGCAGATGTATGTAATGTTTTGTATACACAGTGTATATCTCTCTATATGTGGAAGGAGCAGATGTTAGTAATGTTTTGTATACACAGTGTATATCTCTCTATATGTGGAAGGAGCAGATGTTAGTAATGTTTTGTATACACAGTGTATATCTCTCTATATGTGGAAGGAGCAGATGTTAGTAATGTTTTGTATACACAGTGTATATCTCTCTATATGTGGAAGGAGCAGATGTATACACAGTGTATATCTCTCTATATGTGGAAGGAGCAGATGTTCGTAATGTTTTGTATACACAGTGTATATGTCTCTATATGTGGAAGGAGCAGATGTTAGTAATGTTTTGTATACACAGTGTATATCTCTCTATATGTGGAAGGAGCAGATGTTAGTAATGTTTTGTATACACAGTGTATATCTCTCTGTGGAAGGAGCAGATGTTCGTAATGTTTTGTATACACAGTGTATATCTCTCTATATGTGGAAGGAGCAGATGTTAGTAATGTTTTGTATACACAGTGTATATCTCTCTATATGTGGAAGGAGCAGATGTTAGTAATGTTTTGTATACACAGTGTATATCTCTCTATATGTGGAAGGAGCAGATGTTAGTAATGTTTTGTATACACAGTGTATATCTCTCTGTGGAAGGAGCAGATGTAATGTTTTGTATACACAGTGTATATCTCTCTATATGTGGAAGGAGCAGATGTATGTAATGTTTTGTATACACAGTGTATATCTCTCTATATGTGGAAGGAGCAGATGTTAGTAATGTTTTGTATACACAGTGTATATCTCTCTATATGTGGAAGGAGCAGATGTTAGTAATGTTTTGTATACACAGTGTATATCTCTCTATATGTGGAAGGAGCAGATGTTAGTAATGTTTTTTATACACAGTGTATATCTCTCTATATGTGGAAGGAGCAGATGTTAGTAATGTTTTGTATACACAGTGTATATCTCTCTATATGTGGAAGGAGCAGATGTTAGTAATGTTTTGTATACACAATGTATATCTCTCTATATGTGGAAGGAGCAGAAGTTAGTAATGTTTTGTATACACAATGTATATCTCTCTATATGTGGAAATACTTTGGGACAGATTTCCAAAATTAATATCAGTTGGAGCTGATTTTATTTTTTTATTTTTTGTCTTTTATGTCCAACAATAAAATAAAATTAAACAATTTTTAAAAAGAGTCCCTGATGTAAGATAAGTAATAGACAACAAAGGTTATCTGAGGATAATAATTTAACAAACCCGCTTTGGTCTGGATGTACCATTTTGGTAAAGTAAGTTTTGAGATGGAATGACAGAATGTTTGAAAATAACTGTATTTCTGTGTTTATCAAAGATGGTGAGAGCACTGTGTGGCATCTTTACCTTTTTATTGAATAAAACCAAAATTAGTGCTGTATTTCAAATCAAATTTTACATGCTCCGAATACAACAAGTGTAGGTAGACCTTACAGTGGATTGCTTACTTATAAGCCCTTAACCAACAATGCAGTTTTAAGAAAAACCAATAATTAAGGAGCAGCAGTAAATAACAGTAGCGGGGCCATATACAGGGTATACCGGTACAGAGTCAATGTGGAGGCTATATACAGGGTATACCGGTACAGAGTCAATGTGGAGGCTATATACAGGGTATACCGGTACAGAGTCAATGTGGAGGCTATATACAGGGTATACCGGTACAGAGTCAATGTGGAGGCTATATACAGGGGGTACCAGTACAGAGTCAATGTGGAGACTATATACAGGGTATACCGGTACAGAGTCAATGTGGAGGCTATATACAGGGTATACCGGTACAGAGTCAATGTGGAGGCTATATACAGGGTATACCGGTACAGAGTCAATGTGGAGGCTATATACAGGGTATACCGGTACAGAGTCAATGTGGAGGCTATATACAGGGGTACCGGTACAGAGTCAATGTGGAGGCTATATACAGAGTCAGAGTCAATGTGGAGGCTATATACAGGGTATACCGGTACAGAGTCAATGTGGAGGCTATATACAGGGTATACCGGTACAGAGTCAATGTGGAGGCTATATACAGGGTATACCGGTACAGAGTCAATGTGGAGGCTATATACAGGGTATACCGGTACAGAGTCAATGTGGAGGCTATATACAGGGTATACCGGTACAGAGTCAATGTGGAGGCTATATACAGGGTATACCGGTACAGAGTCAATGTGGAGGCTATATACAGGGTATACCGGTACAGAGTCAATGTGGAGGCTATATACAGGGTATACCGGTACAGAGTCAATGTGGAGGCTATATACAGGGTATACCGGTATAGAGTCAATGTGGAGGCTATATACAGGGTATACCGGTACAGAGTCAATGTGGAGGCTATATACAGGGTATACCGGTACAGAGTCAATGTGGAGGCTATATACAGGGTATACCGGTACAGAGTCAATGTGGAGGCTATATACAGGGTATACCGGTACAGAGTCAATGTGGAGGCTATATACAGGGTATACCGGTACAGAGTCCAATGTGGAGCGCTAAGCTTGGCGTGATCCTGGACAACACCCTGTCGTTCTCAACTAACATCAAGGCGGTGGCCCGTTCCTGTAGGTTCATGCTCTACAGTCAAGTACGACCCTGCCTGCGAGGTCCTAATCCAGGCACTTGTCTGCAACTCGCTGTTGGCTGGGCTCCCTGCCTGTGCCATTAAGCCCCTACAACTCATACGCCGCAGGGTCACCCCGCTCCTCCGCTCCCTCCACTGGCTTCCAGTTGAAGCTCGCATCCGCTACAAGACCATGGTGCTTGCCTACGGAGCTGTGAGGGGAACGGCACCTCAGTACCTCCAGGCTCTGATCAGGCCCTACACCCAAACAAGGCACTGCGTTCATCCACCTCTGGCCTGCTCGCCTCCCTACCACTGAGGAAGTACAGTTCCCGCTCAGCCCAGTCAAAACTGTTCGCTGCTCTGGCCCCCAATGGTGGAACAAACTCCCTCACGACGCCAGGACAGCGGAGTCAATCACCACCTTCCGGAGACACCTGAAACCCCACCTCTTTAAGGAATACCTAGGATAGGATAAAGTAATCCCTCTCACCCCCTCCCCTGAAAAGATTTAGATGCACTACTGTTCCACTGGGGTCATAAGGTATGCACCAATTTGTAAGTCGCTCAGAGTCTAAATGACTTAAATGTAAATGTTAAATGAGGCTATATACAGGGTATACCGGTACAGAGTCAATGTGGAGGCTATATACAGGGTATACCGGTACAGAGTCAATGTGGAGGCTATATACAGGGTATACCGGTACAGAGTCAATGTGTCAATGTGCAGGGGCACCGGTGTTGAGGTAATTATGTACATGCAGGTAGGGTTATTAAAGTGGTAATAACAGAGAGTAGCAGCAGCATAAGGGGGGATTGCAAATACTCTGGGTAGTCATTTGATTAGCTGTTCGGGAGTCTTGTGGCTTGGGGGTAGAAGCTGTTTGGAAGCCTCTTGGACCTAGACTTGGCGCTCCGGTACAGCTTGCCGTGCGGTAGGAGAGAGAACAGTCTATGACTAGGGTGGCTGGAGTCTGACCATTTTTAGGGCCTTCCTCTGACACCGCCTGGAATGGAGGTCCTGGATGGCAGGAAGTTTGGCCCCGGTGGTGTACTGGGCCGTACACACTACCCTCTGTAGTGCCTTGCGGTCGGAGGCTGAGCAGTTGCCATACCAGGCAGTGATGCAACCAGTCAGGATGCGCAGCTGTAAAACCTTTTTGAGGATCTAAGGACCCATGCCAAATATTTTATTTACTTCCCTTCCAAATGACCCTTTGATTGGCTGTGTTAATCATTTCGAGTAATAGTTGATCGGTTGGTTCCAAAATATTAAATAGACCTCAGAAGGAATACTGTCCCAACCAGGTGATTTGTCTTTATTCATGCTATCCAATGCCCTTTTTAAGTTCATGGAGAGAGATTTGGGCTCAAATCAAACCTGCTTCAGTTGAGAGAAGAAGAGTTCTTACATTTTTAAAAAGGACTCCGTCTGGCTTGGAGTGGATTTACAATCAGAGGGGTACAATTCTTTATAGAAACGGGGAAACTTTGTCACGTGTGCTCCCTCTCTGGCCTCTAGGTCACCAGGCTGCTCGTTATGGGGCACACCTGTCACCATCGTTACGTGCACTTCCCTGACTCCATTACTTCCCTGATTATCTTCCCTATACAGTGGGGAGAACAAGTATTTGATACACTGCCGATTTTGCAGGTTTTCCTACTTACAAAGCATGTAGAGGTCTGTAATTTTTATCATAGGTACACTTCAACTGAGAGACTGAATCTAAAACAAAAATCCAGAAAATCACATTGTATGATTTTTAAGTAATTAATTTGCATTTTATTGCATGACATAAGTATTTTATACATCAGAAAAGCAGAACTTAATATTTGGTACAGAAACCTTTGTTTGCAATTACAGAGATCATACGTTTCCTGTAGTTCTTGACCAGGTTTGCACACACTGCAGCAGGGATTTTGGCCCACTCCTCCATACAGACCTTCTCCAGATCCTTCAGGTTTCGGTGCTGTCGCTGGGCAATATGGACTTTCCGCTCCCTCCAAAGATTTTCTTTTGGGTTCAGGTCTGGAGACTGACTAGGCCACTCCAGGACCTTGAGATTCTTCTTACGGACCCACTCCTTAGTTGCCCTGGCTTTGTGTTTTGGGTCGTTGTCATACTGGAAGACCCAGCCACGACCCATCTTCAATGCTCTTACTGAGGGAAGGAAGTTGTTGGCCAAGATCTCGCGATACATGGCCCCATCCATCCTCCCTTCAATACGGTGCAGTCGTCCTGTCCCCTTTGCAGAAAAGCATCCCCAAAGAATGATGTTTCCACCTCCATGCTTCACGGTTGGGATGGTGTTCTTGGGGTTGTACTCATCCTTCTTCTTCCTCCAAACACGGCGAGTGGAGTTTAGACCAAAAAGCTCTATTTTTGTCTCATCAGACCACATGACCTTCTCCCATTCCTCCTCTGCATCATCCAGATGGTCATTGGCAAACTTCAGACGGGCTTGGACATGCGCTGGCTTGAGCAGGGGGACCTTGCGTGCGCTGCAGGATTTTAATCCATGACTGCGTAGTGTGTTACTAATGGTTTTCTTTGAGACTGTGGTCCCAGCTCTCTTCAGGTCATTGACCAGGTCCTGCCGTGTAGTTCTGGGCTGATCCCTCACCTTCCTCATGATCATTGATGCCCCGCGAGGTGAGTTCTTGCATGGAGCCCCAGACCGAGGGTGAT
The DNA here is from genome assembly GCF_034236695.1 of Oncorhynchus nerka. Classification (NCBI taxonomy): domain Eukaryota; kingdom Metazoa; phylum Chordata; class Actinopteri; order Salmoniformes; family Salmonidae; genus Oncorhynchus; species Oncorhynchus nerka. The sequence goes on along the minus strand of NC_088422.1, from coordinate 35,663,727 downwards.
TGACCGTCACCTTGAACTTCCATTTTCAAATAATTGCGCCAACAGTTGTTGCCTTCTCACCAAGCTGCTTGCCTATTGTCCTGTAGCCCACCCCAGCCTTGTGCAGGTCTACAATTTATCCCTGATGTCCTTACACAGCTCTCTGGTCTTGGCCATTGTGGAGAGGTTGGAGTCTGTTTGATTGTGTGTGTGTACAGGTGCCTTTTTATACAGGTAATGAGTTCAAACAGGTGCAGTTAATACAGGTAATGAGTGGAGAACAGGAGGGCTTCTTAAAGAAAAACTAACAGATCTGTGAGTCGGAATTCTTACTGGTTGGTAGGTGATCAAATGTTTATGTCATGCAATAAAATGCAAATCACTTACTTAAAAATCATACAATGTGATTTTCTGGATTTTTGTTTTAGATTCGGTCTCTCACAGTTGAAGTGTACCTATGATAAAAATTACAGCCCTCTACATGCTTTGTAAGTAGGAAACATTGCCGATTTTGCAGGAAACACTGCCGATTTTGCAGGTTATCAAATACTTGTTCTCCCCACTGTATATGTCACTCCCTTTGGTTCCTTCCCTAGGCGTTATTGTTTCTGTTCCTGTGTTATGTCTATGTGTTGTTCGTGTTTCTTGTATTATGTTGTGTTTATTTATTAAAACACTCACTCCCTGAACTTGCTTCCGAACTCTCAGTGCACATCGTTACACTTTAGTTGATATAATTTGGATTCTGATAGTAATTCACCTGATTCAGTTTCAATGGTTACAATATCCGCTAATTACTGCGAAGCTTGTTAGCCAAAAGACAACTGTGTCGATTACCATGAAACTAATGCTTAAGTTTATCTCAATGGATGGAATATTCTGATCTCTGTCTTATCATTAGATTTAGTTCTGTCTTGACTTTGGAGAGAGTTGTTGCACAGAAAAGGTATTTGTTGAACGCTCCAGATCAAATCAAATCCAATGTTATTTGTCACATACACATGGTTAGCAGATGTTAATGCGAGTGTAGCGAAATGCTTGTGCTTCTAGTTCCAACAATGCAGTAAGAACCAACAAGTAATCTAGCTAACAATTCCAAAAGTACTACCTTATAGACACAAGTGTAAGGGGATAAAGAATATGTACATAAGATATATGAGTGAGTGATGGTACAGAGCGGCATAGGCAAGATACAGTAGATGGTATTGAGTGCAGTATATACATATGAGATGAGTATGTAAACAAAGTGGCATAGTTAAAGTGGCTAGTGATACATGTATTACATAAAGATGCAGTAGATGATATAGAGTACAGTATATATGTATACATATGAGATGAATAATGTAGGGTATATAAACATTATATTAGGTAGCATTGTTTAAAGTGGCTAGTGATATATTTTACATTTCCCATCAATTCCCATTATTAAAGTGGCTGGAGTTGAGTCAGTGTGTTGGCAGCAGCCACTCAATGTTAGTGGTGGCTGTTTAACAGTCTGATGGCCTTGAGATAGAAGCTGTTTTTCAGTCTCTCGGTCCCAGCTTTGATGCACCTGTACTGACCTCGCCTTCTGGATGATAGCAGGGTGAACAGGCAGTGGCTCGGGTGGTTGTTGTCCTTGATGATCTTTATGGCCTTCCTGTGACATTGGGTGGTGTAGGTGTCCGGGAGGGCAGGTAGTTTGCCCCCGGTGATGCGTTGTGCAGACCTCACTACCCTCTGGAGAGCCTTACGGTTGTGGGCGGAGCAGTTGCCGTACCAGGCGGTGATACAGCCCGACAGGATGCTCTCGATTGTGCATCTGTAGAAGTTTGTGAGTGCTTTTGGTGACAAGCCGAATTTCTTCAGCCTCCTGAGGTTGAAGAGGCGCTGCTGCGCCTTCTTCACGATGCTGTCTGTGTGGGTGGACCAATTCAGTTTGTCTGTGATGTGTACGCCGAGGAACTTAAAAGTTACTACCCTCTCCACTACTGTTCCATCGATGTGGATAGGGGGGTGTTCCCTCTGCTGTTTCCTGAAGTCCACAATCATCTCCTTAGTTTTGTTGACGTTGAGTGTGAGGTTATTTTCCTGACACCACACTCCGAGGGCCCTCACCTCCTCCCTGTAGGCCGTCTCGTCGTTGTTGGTAATCAAGCCTACCACTGTTGTGTCGTCCGCAAACTTGATGATTGAGTTGGAGGCGTGCGTGGCCTCTAACTTCGTTAACAACTTTTCCAATTCTGATATCTTCTTTTAAATGTGATTTATTCAGCCCAGATGCAAATGTAGTTGCATTGTTTTTAATAAAACCTTTGTCCCATGAATCATCAACTGAATTTTTGTTAATAATTATGAATTCATTCAATTCAATTTCATGTGTGTTTCTCAGAGCATTGCTCTATCAATGTGGTTTTAGACTCAAGATATTTGGAATGTTTGATAGAACAATTAAGGCCTTTGAAATTCCACAAGAGAATAGCTAGTGTTGCCTTTGTTTTACTAAAATCTAGTTATTATCTTTAATGTTGATTAGCCCATGGATGTAAAATAAAAAGCAGGAACCACATGGAAACCCACCCATCGGTCCGCTCCCCACTTAGAAGACCCTCTCTATAAACCATTGACACTACTTTATGGTAAATAATGCAAGCTTCTTCAATGACTAATTTCTTTGAACAGGGGAAAAGAAACATGACCAGATTCACAGGGAATACATTACATGGTATTGGGAAGCAAGCCACAGCTTCATTCTACTTGTCAAAAATAGAGAACTGATACTGTATACTGGTTGTTGGGGTGGGATTGACATGAAGTGTGAGGCTTCCGTGGGTGGCTTTAAAAATAAATAAAAAATATATATATATATTATACACTGCTCAAAAAAAATAAAGGGAACACTTAAACAACACAATGTAACTCCAAGTCAATCACACTTCTGTGAAATCAAACTGTCCACTTAGGAAGCAACACTGATTGACAATAAATTGCACATGCTGTTGTGCAAATGGAATAGACAACAGGTGGAAATTATAGGCAATTAGCAAGACACCCCCAATAAAGGAGTGATTCTTCAGGTGGGGACCACAGACCACTTCTAAGTTCCTATGCTTCCTGGCTGATGTTTTGGTCACTTTTGAATGCTGGTGGTACTTTCACTCTAGTGGTAGCATGAGACTGAGTCTACAACCCACACAAGTGGCTCAGGTAGTGCAGCTCATCCAGGATGGCACATCAATGCGAGCTGTGGCAAGAAGGTTTGCTGTGTCTGTCAGCGTAGTGTCCAGATTATGGAGGCGCTACCAGGAGACAGGCCAGTACATCAGGAGACGTGGAGGAGGCCGTAGGAGGGCAACAACCCAGCAGCAGGACCGCTACCTCCGCCTTTGTGCAAGGAGGAGCACTGCCAGAGCCCTGCAAAATGACCTCCAGCAGGCCACAAATGTGCACGTGTCTGCTCAAATGGTCAGACTCCATGAGGGTGGTATGAGGGCCCGATGTCCACAGGTGGGGGTTGTGCTTACAGCCCAACACCGTGCAGGACGTTTGGCATTTGCCAGAGAACACCAAGATTGGAAAATTTGCCACTGGCGCCCTGTGCTCTTCACAGATGAAAGCATGTTCACACTGAGCACGTGACAGAGTCTGGAGACGCCTTGGAGAACGTTCCGCTGCCTGCAACATCCTCCAGCATGACCGGTTTGGCGGTGGGTCAGTCATGGTGTGGGGTGGCATTTCTTTGGGGGACCGCAAAGCCCTCCATGTGCTCGCCAGAGGTAGCCTGACTGCCATTAGTTACCGAGATGAGATCCTCAGACCCCTTGTGAGACAATATGCTGTTGCAGTTGGCCCTGGGTTCCTCCTAATGCAAGACAATGTTAGACCTCATGTGGCTGGAGTGTGTCAGCAGTTCCTGCAAGAGGAAGGCATTGATGCTATGGACTGGCCCGACATGGGACATCATGTCTCGCTCCATCCACCAACGCCACGTTGCACCACAGACTGTCCAGGAGTTGGCGGATGCTTTAGTCCAGGTCTGGGAGGAGATCCCTCAGGAGACCATCCGCCACCTCATCAGGAGCATGCCCAGGTGTTGTAGGGAGGTCATACAGGCACGTGGAGGCCACACACACTACTGAGCCTCATTTTGACTTGTTTTAAGGACATTACATCAAAGTTGGATCAGCCTGTAGTGTGGTTTTCCACTTTAATTTTGAGTGTGACTCCAAATCCAGACCTCCATGGGTTGATAAATTTGATTTCCATTGATAATTTTTGTGTGATTTTGTTGTCAGCACATTCAACTATGTAAAGAAAAAAGTATTTAATAAGAATATTTAATTCATTCGGATATAGGATGTTTTATTTTAGTGTTCCCTTAATTTTTTTGAGCAGTGTGTATATATATATATATATATATATACACACACACAATTCCTCATGTCTTACTAATTGGTAGGAAAACATTTGGTCCGAATCGGATGTTGAGTACTATATTAATTGAAAATGATCTGAATCCTATACATTAAAATAGCCCATTTGGGTGCAATCGGTTAGCTTAATTTCTCATAGATTAAATGATATTTCAACAAAATAATGTTTCAGAAATGCTCATCGTATCTGTTGCTAAGAACAATCTAAGATGGTGGGTGTCAACCCTCTTTCTGGTGCTTTCTGAGGTGGAACAACCCATACCTGTTCTGTCCTCCTTGCAGTGATCAGTGCTATTATAACCTCTGTATTTATGTTCTGTATTTCTGTATATAACTATGTCTGCAGTGATCAATGCAGTGTCTCGGCGTTATTTCCTCCATGCCAACGATGCTGCTGACCTGAAAGACTGGGTCCTCGCTCTGAACAAAGCTACCAAGATCACTGTGAGTACCCCAACTCCTGTAGCTAACGTTAACATTAACATATAGTGAGAGACAGGTCAATTTGCCCTGATAATAATTAATTTAACAGCCTTGGTTTCTCAAATAACTGCCTCGCCTGGTTCACCAACTACTTCTCAGATAGAGGTCAGTGTGTCAAATCAGAGGGCCTGTTGTCCGGACCTCTGGCAGCCTCTATGTGGGTGCCACAGGGTTCAATTCTCGGGCCGACTCTTTTCTCTGTATATATCAATGATGTCGCTCTTGCTGCTGGTGATTCTCTGGTCCACCTCTACGCAGACTACACCATTCTGTATACTTCTGGCCCTTCTTTGGGCACTGTGTTAACTTGCCTCCAGACAGCTTCAATGCTATACAACACTCCGTCCGTGGCCTCCAACTGCTCTTAAATGCTAGTTAAACTAAATGCATGCTCTTTAACCGATCGCTGTCTGCACCCACCCGCCCAACTAGCATCACTACTCTGGACGGTTCTGACTTAGAATATGTGGACAACTACAAATAGCTAGGGGTCTGGTTAGACTGTAAACTCTCCTTCCAGACTCCCACTAAGCATCTCCAATTCAAATTATATCTAGAATCGGCTTCCTATTTCGCAAAAAAGCATCCTTCACTCATGCTGCTAAACACCCTCGTAAAACTGACTATCCTACCGATCCTTGACTTTGGTAATGTCATTTACAATATAGCCTCCAACACTACTCAGTAAATTGGGTGCAGTCTATCACAGAGCCATCCATTTTGTCACCAAAGCCCCATATACTACCCACCACTGCGACCTGTATGCTCTCGTTGGCATATTCGTCGACAAACCCACTGGCTCCAGGTCATCTATAAGTCTTTGCTAGGTAAAGCCCCGCCTTATCTCAGATCACTGCACCTGTACACAGCCCATCTGTAAATAGCCCACCCAACTACCTCCCCATATTGTTATTTATTTTTGCTCTTTTGCACCCCAGTATCTCTACTTGCACATCTATCACTCCAATGTTTGATTATTTCGGCACTATGGCCTATTTATTGCCTTACCTCCCTAATCTTACTACATTTGCACACACTGTATATAGATTTTCTATTTTGTTATTGACTGTACATTTGTTTATCCCATGTGTAACTCTGTGTTGTTGTTTTTTGTCACACTGCTTTGCTTTATCTTGGCCAGGTCGCAGTTGTAAATGAGAACTTGTTCTCAACTGAGGTGAAATGCAAAATGTACAAATTTGATTGATAGGAGAAATAAATTCCCACCATAAAGCACCAGGCAGCTACTTGATTTCTGTGTCTTGACACAACACAGTGCTACTCCTTTCCTCATTTTACGATTGGACCTTCCCCCACCGCTAATTATGCTTTTGGTTTGGCACGCGCACATACTCTCACAATCTCTCATCTAGAATATGAGGAAATGGTGAAACAGGACAGCATGATTTGTGTTTTGAGGTTTCACAGAGCACATTCCCTCACAGTGTGTGTTGAATCCTATATTCAGCCTGTGGGGGGGGGCTTTCCACACGTACACTGTTTATAATATAATACTGTATATACTGTACCATTTAGCAGATGCTTTTCACGGGTCCATTTGGAACGGGTATTAAAAAAGTGAATTCATGCATATCTGTTCCGGATGGGAATGCCCCAGGTCCATTTGGAACGGGTATTAAAAAAGTGAATTCATGCATATCTGTTCCGGATGGGAATGCCCCAGGTCCATTTGGAACGGGTAATAAAAAGTGAATTCATGCATATCTGTTCCGGATGGGAATGCCCCAGGTCCATTTGGAACGGGTAATAAGAAAGTGAATTCATGCATATCTGTTCCGGATGGGAATGCCCCAGGTCCATTTGATGGGAATGCCCCAGGTCCATTTGGAACGGGTATTAAAAAGTGAATTCATGCATATCTGTTCCGGATGGGAATGCCCCAGGTCCATTTGGAACGGGTAATAAGAAAGTGAATTCATGCATATCTGTTCCGGATGGGAATGCCCCAGGTCCATTTGGAACGGGTAATAAGAAAGTGAATTCATGCATATCTGCATATCTGTCCATTTGGAACCGGATGGGAATGCCCCAGGTCCATTTGGAACGGGTAATAAGAAAGTGAATTCATGCATATCTGTTCCGGATGGGAATGCCCCAGGTCCATTTGGAACGGGTAATGAAGATATCTGTTCCGGATGGGAATGCCCCAGGTCCATTCATGCATATCTGTTCCGGATGGGAATGCCCCAGGTCCATTTGGAACGGGTAATAAGAAAGTGAATTCATGCATATCTGTTCCGGATGGGAATGCCCCAGGTCCATTTGGAACGGGTAATAAGAAAGTGAATTCATGCATATCTGTTCCGGATGGGAATGCCCCAGGTCCATTTCGGAACGGGTCCAACTTTTTGGACCCGTGAAGGCCTCTAGTTGCAAGTGCCATGCTCTACCAGGACCACACACATCTGCTGTGCTGTGGAGCTGCCATAAAAATCTGACACACACACACAAACTTCTTGACCAGAGAGTTTAATGCTGAAGGCCTGTAACTCCTCCCCTCCACACTTCTACAGAAGGCTGAGAGCAGCAGTTTGTGGTTATGTCCCAATAATCTTTTTTTTCTCCTGAAGTGTGCACTCGTTCACCACTCCACATAAATTTGAAAACATTGGATTGGTGTAGGCCTAGAGGGAGTTTCCATATACAGTGCCTTGAAAAAGTATTCATACCCCTTGACTTATTCCACATTTTGTTGTGTTACAGCCTGAATTTCTTTTTTCACGTATCTACACACAATACCCCATAATGACAAAGTGAAAACATGTTTTTAGAAATGTTTGCAAATGTATTGAAAATTTAATTCAGAAATATCTCATTTACTTAAATATTCACACCCCTGAGTCAATACATGTTAGAATCTTCAAGCTCTGTCAAGTTGGTTGTTTATCATTGCTAGACAGCCATTTTCAAATCTTGCCATAGATTTTTGAGCTGATTTTAATTCAAAACTATAACTAGGCCACTCAGGAACATTCATGTCGTCTTGGTAAGCTACTCCGGTGTATATCAAATCACATTAACAGATGTTATTGCAGGGGTAGTGAAATGCTTGTGCTTCTATCTCCGACAGTGCAGTAATATCTAACAAGTAATATCCAGTCCAACGTATACCCAGTTCCCAATAAATCTAAGTAGAAATGAATTAAGACTATATACACATGGACGAGCAACGTCAGAGCGGAACGAACTAAGATACAGTAGAATAGTATAGAAACAACAGTATATACATATGAGATGAGTAAATGCAAGATACAGTATGTAAGCATTATTAAGTCAATGAGATACCGTAGAATAGTGTAGAAAACAGTATATTCCTATGAGATGAGCAATGCCAGATATGTAAACCGTATATTTGGCCTTTGTTTTAGGTTCTTGTCCTGCTGACAGGTGAAATTTGTCTCCTGGTGTTTTTGGAAAGCAGACTGAACACTAGGTTTTCCTCTGGGATTTTGCCTGTACTTAGCTCTATTCCGTTTCTTTTTATCCCCAAAAACTCCAGAGTCCTTGCCGATAATAAGCATACTCATAACATGATGCAGCCACCACCATGCTTTTAAATCTATAGTGTTGTACTCAGTGATGTGTTGTGTTGAATTTGCCTCAATCGTAACGCTTTGTATTCAGGACATAAAGTCAAAAAAAAAAAAAAAAATTGCCTTATTGCCAAAGAATGCATGTTTTAGAATATTTCTGTTCTGTACAGGCTTGCTTCTTTTCACTCTGTCATTTAGGTTAGTATTGTGGAGTAACTACACTATTTATTTATTTTGATTTTTTTTACATTTAGTGTGTAGATCAGCTTTAATATTGCAGATAGATTGTAGTTTCCATCAATCTAATTGTCTGCATCACTTCCAATCCCCCATATATATTTTTTGCTTATACACACACACACACACCTTTTTAAAAATATAGTTTCCTTTATTACCCTACCACCCTTCCCCCAATTGGAGCAAACTAATGAACAACAAAGCTTAGGCCTGTATTTCCAGCTTATACAAACTATATACATTTTATGGACAGTCTATTTTACAATAGTTCTATTTTGTTTGTTTTTACTCCCGTCCTTCCTCAACCTCTCCCATCTATTCCTGACTTCCATCCGGTTTGATTTCTATTTGCCATATATTTCAAACTGCTCTTTCATAGAAGTTCTTAACCTATATATGTTTACCGTGCACAGTATGTTTTACATTAATTTTCTTGTTGTTATTAGTCCCAACCTTCAGCTCCATTATACCCCTCCCATCTATCTCTTAACACCATCCATATTGGATTTCTATTTGCCATTCCGTTTATTTTTATCACAAAAAAACTCTAGAGTCCTTGCCGATGACAAGCATACTCATAACATGATGCAGCCACTAGCATGCTTGTAAATCTATAGCGTGGTACTCAGTGATATGTTGTTGGATTTGCCTCAATCACACCGCTTTGTATTCAGGACATAGTTAGTAGTTCATTTATTTTATTTTTTATACTTTAGTGCTTTATTGCAAACAGAATGCAAGTTTTTTTGTATATTTTTATTCTGTACAGGCTTGCTTCTTTTCACTCTGTCATTTAGGTTAGTATTGTGGAGTAACTACACTTGTTGATCCATCCTCAGTTTTCTTCTATCACAGCCATTTTGCTCTGTAAAATCACCGTTGGCCTCATGGTGAAATCCCTGAGCGGCTTCTTTCCTCTCCGGCAACTGAGTTAGGAAGGACGCCTGCATCTTTGTAGTGACTGGGTGTATTGATACACCATCCAAAGTCGAATTAATAACTTAACCATGCTCAAAAGGATATTCAATGCTTGCTTTTCTAATCCACCTACCAATAGGTGCCCTTCTTTGCGAGGCATTGGAAAACCTCCCTGGTCTTTGTGGTTGAATCTGTGTTTGAAATTCACTGCTCGACTGAGGGACCTTACAGATGATAATTGTATGTGGTGGGTGAGGTAGTCATTAAAAAATCATTTTAAACATTATTATTTCACACAGTGAGTCCATGCAACTTATTATGTGACTTGTTAAGCTAAGTTTGTCTCCTGATCTGATTTAAGCCATAACAAAGGGGCGGAATTTTTATTGACTGATCTTTGAACTAATTTGTAAAAATTTCTAAAAACATCATTCCACTTTGACATTATGGGATATTATGTGTAGGCCAGTGACACAAAATCTCTATTTAATCAAATTTATATTCAGGCTGTAACACAACAAAATGTGGAAAAAGTCAATGGGTGCGAATACTTTCGTACGGCACTGTAGCAGTCATTTTCTTTCCAATCCATGAAGGGAAGTGTCACACTTCGGGAGGAAGGAGAGATTATTGGAACCTGTGTCAGAAAGGTCACCACTGTCTGTGGCTCTGTGAGGCTGAAGTGTGGTGCTGCTTTCTTCTCTATTGTCACCTGTCCTCACACAACTCTCGCTCTTCCACTTCCTCTTTAACTGCCCTGTATTCCCATTGAAGAAACCCTGTATGCCTTATGGGCCTTGTTTATCTCACATTTCTTGTTTATCACTCCATAAATGTGTTATAATGCATTTATAGTTTCATAGGATATCAATAAGTAAACCTGAATGGTAATGTGTTGTTGGCTAAAGGCCAACTGCTAGCTGTGTGTTTGACTTATTGCTCAAACTGTTGTTTTCTGTAGGTCCCTAAAGCAGGGCCTCTCCAGCCCAGATCAGAGGTTTCTACAGTAACCGGTGAGGCAGGGGGTAAGAGGCTGGCCTACAAGACTGAGATCATCGGGGGAGTGGTGGTACACACACCCATCTACCAGGTACTATGGTCTAGACCAAATATACTATTGCCATGATGACAGTGAAGATGGCGGTAATGATGACGTGATGATGATGATGATGATGATAGTTGTGAGGATGATGATTGTGTGTGTTGCAGAATGAGGGGGGAGAAATGGAGGTAGGGGACAGGAGGGTCTCCTCTGTAGGCAGTAGACCAGGTGTACTGAGGTGTGGCTATTGTGTCAAACAGGGTAACGTGGTGAGTACACACACACACACACACACACACACGCTCGTACACACACACTTTTGAACTAATCTGTTGTGTGTTTCAGAGGAAAAGCTGGAAGAGACGTTTCTTCACACTGGACCACAACGCTGTCAGTTACTACAAGTGTGAGATGGTGAGGTCATATCCTGTCCCTCTCCTCTGTGTGTGGCTCTGAGTGGTAACGCTGTTGCTGTTTAGACCTCACTGGGGTGTAATTACAGATGTCCTCATGGATTTGGGATAGGAAATACAAACCAAGCCAATACATTCTAGGAAAAATCATGTGTCCTCCATGTTTAAGTCTTTGGTTCTGGTTTTGTGTGTTTAGTGTTCTGTGTGACAGATATGTCAGTGGAATAGAGTAAAGTGGTGTTTTTCTGATGTGCGCGTGTGTGTAACCTGCATTTGATATGTATTTCAGGATAAGGAGCCCCTGAGAACTGTTTCTCTGAGAGACATTCAGAAGGTCCATGAGTGTCTGGTGAAATCTGGGTGAGAGTCATACACCTCTTTTTCTCTCGTTCTCTCGACACCAGACAAACACACAAACACAGAAGCTCAATGTCTTACCCACTCATCTCTGTCAGGGACCTGCTGATGAGAGATAACCTGTTTGAAATCATCACCAGCTCCAGGGTCTTCTACGTCCAGGTAGGAGGGGTGTGTGTGTGTGTGTGTGTGGTGTGTGTGTGTGGGTGTGTGTGTGTGTGTGTGTGTGTGTGTGTGTGTGTGTGTGTGTGTGTGTGTGTGGTCGTCAGTTGGGCTTCCAGCTGTGTTGACTCCTCTCTGGCTTGATGCTCTGTTGCTCATGTGTGGCCTTACTTCTGTTTTTGGAGAAATGGACAGGATGTTTTTTGTGAATTGGAGGAGTACTTTCCCAACACTTAACCGTAAGAACAATAACATCCCTTGTCCCCCCATGGGAGAACAGCTGACTAGGGGCAGGGGCCTCAGATCACAGAGAGGTGTGTGTGTGTGTGTGTGTGTGTGTGTGCTTACTGAGTTGTTTAAGCGTGATGTGTAAGCATGTGCTGGTTTTGTTGCAGACAGACACTCCAGAGGACATGCAGGGCTGGATCAGAGACATTGAGTTGAAGATACAGGATTTCAGAGGCCCTGCCAAGGTAGATTTAGATACATACAAAAGCCTCAAATCACAACTCCTCAGAATTTGCCCCACATGATCCGACGGGCCGACTAGCAATTCAGACCAGTACTATTAGTGGTCCTTATGGCATGCCCAAATGCAAGCGTGATTCAGTGGGGGAATTGGAAAAATGGAATCTCTCTCTCTCTCTCAGGGTTCTGCATTTACGTTTGCCTCCTCACTGTATCGCCATGGTAACTCCTCCCACCCACCCTCTGTGTTCCGTGGTCGCCAGGGAGATGACAGGAGACCCCCACTAGTGAAGTCGTGTTCCGTGGCCCCGGGGTGGCAGCCCTGGACCCCCGTACCCCAAAGAGAGGCTCCCGCTCTGGGCACACTGGACAAGGACAGTCACTTTAGCAATCTGCCCTCCAGTCTTTCCTCTCGCTCCACCTCTTCCTCCACCTCCTCATCTTCATCCTCCCCCTCCACTCCCACTCTCATCCCACAGGGGGTCCCAGCTCCAGCCCTAGCCAGTGGTGTGGGGGTCCCAGCCTGCTCTGGCCCCATAGCTCCAGACCCCTCCAGCAGCCGGAGGAGACACCGCTCTCAGCCTCAGCCCCCCAAAGGCCGCAGCTTCCCTTTCAGCCTGGACGATGATGGCATCCGCACCACCGACGTCTAGAAGCATCACTTCTAGAATCAACAAAACTCTGGATCCAACAATATATAGAACCACCATCTAGAACCAATGTGTAGACAGACAAACAATGACACTTGTTTGAGTGCTTTCTACCATTGAAAGACTGAACCTCCCTCCCCCACCCCCTTCTCCTCTGCTCTAAGAGTTTCACAGGCCTGCTGCTGAAGCTACGTCTGCTGTGGGTCTGTTTGCGGAGGTAGCCCTGGTGGGGGAGGGTAGTGATGTAAACTGGGGTTCCTGGATGCGTTCTCTCACTGAGGGGTGTGTCAGTAGTGGCTGTGGGCTTTTGGTATAGAGGGTGATTCGGAGAGAGCAGTCTTGGGCAGACTGGGAGGGGTTATCAGTATTAGAGTGTCTGGTGGAATGTGAAGGATATGTTATTTTATTGTACGATTTCCTCTTTAAACTTGAATGTAGTCCACCCAGGTACTGAGATGAAGGAAGGTGGATGCTGTGGTGGAGCCTGGTCTGTCTACCGAACACCCTCCACTAGTCTAAGTCAGCTGGTCTTTTGCTTGTATTAACCAAGGCTACGTCCCAATTGGCACCCACTATGGGTCCTGGTCAAAAGTAGTACACTATATAATGAATATGGTGCCACTGCCAATTGGGACCAAACCCAACATGTCTGTGGCTCTGCCTGTAGACAGTCCTGCTCCCTTGTTAGACTGCATCCAATTGCGTCAAATCGCTACATCAGCAGCACATTTTGTATATACACTTTTAGCGTATTTCTGCACATTGTTCCACAAGCCTGGATTCTCTTGCTCAAATGCAAATGATCTACTATGGTATTGTGTCATGTCACATGTTGTGTTTTGCCTGCCTGCACCTCACCGACCCAGGTCCAGGTGTGCTTTTCCCTTCTCTTTAAACTTAACCTGTCATGTTTCTCATTCTTTACATAGACTCCTGTTATAAATCACAAACGTGTGTGTGTGTGTGTGTCAGACATCGGTTCAAATACTATTTAATGTATTTGAATTAATTTTCAATACATTTGAAACATGTATTCAGGTAACCTTTATTTGAAAAAAAAACAAGTAGTTGAATATTGGAAAGTATTTGAAAATACTCAAATACACTCCCATACATTTAACCCAGTTATTTGAAAATAGTATTTGAAATAAGTATTTTAATATACTTTTAAAATACAATTTGGTCGACTATTTGTTTTAGTTTTTTTTTTACATATAACTCAAATAAAAGTACCTGTTTTGGGCTGTGTATTTGAAAACACTGAAATACACAGAAAAAAAAGTATTTAAATAACAAATGCTCAAATACACATGTATTTGAACCCAGAGTGTGTGTGTGTATCTGTGTGTTGAGTTTATCATGGTTGACTGGCTGGTCAAACATATTAGAGACAGGATAATGTTTGGCATCTTTTATTTCTGTATATGATCTTTTAGCATTTTGCAGTACTGTAATTCCGGAAAGAGAAAGGTTAAATGCTAATGTCTGCTATTTCTAATGCAATTTCATGTATTTTGCTCTTCTGGTTACTGTTTTCTCTGATTAATTCCTGTGGTACAGTATTTCAGATGTAATGGACTGCCTTCTACCTCGTACCTGGTGTCCACTCACCTACCTGATCATAATGGTGTTGTTGTTTTTTTTTACTTATAAGCAAGTGTATTAAATAATAAGACAAAAGCTTTTTAGTTCTGTTGTAAAGTTGTCTGATTTGAAACCAATCTAGTTTTGGCCAGTACTTTTGATGTGAAGTGAGTGTATGACCCACTCAGTCCTGCTATAATAGTAACCGTTTGTCATCCTGTGATGTGACAGTGTCACTGGTGTGCTGGATACAAGCAACACAAAGAACTTAACAGATGGTGTGAGAAAAAGACAGACAGAAATACAATTTTTCTCTCTCCTATTGTATCTCCTCTTCTCTCCTTCTCGTCTCTCTCCTCTTCTCTTATTCCTACCTCTCTCCTAGAGGTGAGATGAAGTGACCCCGGACCGTCCACCCTGGCCGGCCCCGCCAGAGGCTGTGTTAAGTGAAGTCTTTCACACGTCCAGTGCTGAAACCTGTGACCCAATGCTAACCCAGACCACCCCGCCTGGGGACATGCCTCCTGAGCTCTGTACCATGGTGGGGAAAGGTGTGAGCCACAGTAAAGGCCACATTAACACAGTAAAGGGCCTTAGAGCATCACAAATGTCAGCTGTGTTGACATGAGTTTTCAGCCTTTAAAGACTGACATCCCAGAAGTGATAAAGTATCCAACTGGAAGGAAGAGGCTTTTTAAAGGTAGCAATTAAACAGGACTGACTGATGGAGGACAAGGAAGGTTGAGGAGGAGATAATGATGTCTAGGTGAGGAGGGGGATAATAATGTCTAGGAGAGGAGGAGATAATGATATCTAGGAGAGGAGGAGGAGGATAATGATATCTAGGAGAGGAGGGGGATAATAATGTCTAGGAGAGGAGGAGATAATGATGTCTAGGAGAGGAGGAGGAGGATAATGATATCTAGGAGAGGAGGAGGAGATAATGATATCTAGGAGAGGAGGGGGATAATGTCTAGGAGAGGAGGAGATAATGATGTCTAGGAGAGGAGGAGGAGATAATGATATCTAGGAGAGGAGGGGGATAATAATGTCTAGGAGAGGAGGAGATAATGATGTCTAGGAGAGGAGGAGGAGGATAATGATATCTAGGAGAGGAGGAGGAGATAATGATGTCTAGGTGAGGAGGAGGAGATAATAATGTCTTGGAGAGGGGGAGGAGATAATGATGTCTAGGAGAGGAGGAGAATAATGTCTAGGAGATGAGGGGGATAATATCTAGGAGAGGAGGAGATAATGATGTCTAGGAGAGGAGGGGATAATGATGTCTAGGAGAGGAGGGGATAATGATGTCTAGGAGAGGATGGGGATAATGATGTCTAGGTGGGGAGGAGGATAATGATGTCTAGGAGAGGAGGAGGATAATGATGTCTAGGTGGGGAGGAGGGTAATGATATCTAGGAGAGGAGGAAGATAATGTCTAGGAGAGGAGGAAGATAATGATATGTGAGGAGGATAATGTTGTCTATGTGAGGATGAGGATTATGGTGTCTAGGTGAGGAGGATCATGTCTAGGCCAGCAAGCCTTATATGGAAAATATGAGGTCTTAATGCATAAAGTAGTTAATCCTGTAGTAGTTCATTTCTGATGAAGCTCTAAGCCATTCTCTGTTGCTCGCTCTCTTTCTCTCCATCTCTCTCGTGTGGCCAATGGCCATCAGTGCGTAAAGAAGGTCACTTGTGTTTAGTAACACTTCAGAGTGACGCCTGTGAGTGAAATGTTCCTCTCTGGACATACACGCAGGCACAGAGGCTGGTATCCTAAATGTTAATGTTACCACATGGACACCTCTGTGCCCCCTTCTCACCCTAACCCCAGGCCCTTTCTGTCCCCTCAAACTCGGCACCTGCGACTTTATTGGTCAAATGCCAGCGGATAAAATAATGGGCATTTTTCTGCAGAGAAACTCTGCCGTCTGTGTGTGTGAGCGTGTTTAGAAGAGTTTAGGAGTATGTGACCTGATGGTTTGGAACTCAGAATTTGAGCACCGTGTTTCTGTGTGCTATTTTGATGTTAGTCCCTGTTCTGCTGTGTCTGTCAGAGCAGAGGGCCAACACTAGAGGGCGATGGAGGGCCAGACACATCTCTATCAGGACAGTGACCCTAGAAGAGACTAGCCCTGTCTGAGGAACACACTGCACACACAGACTAATAATACAAGTCATTTACAGTAGTGATGTTGTTTTATTGAACAATCGTGTAGTGTGGGCTAATAGACAGTAGAGTGTGCTAACAAAGTGTCTTTTGCAGCCTGGGATCTGGTGCCAGAAAACTATGTTCTGCATTCCAACCCCAATATAAAGTAATAACACAGTGAAACAACACTTCCTTGAGTCTCTGTGCCATTCGGCATCTCTCATTGGAATCCAATCAGGACAGCTTGTAGTTATTCTTTATGTAGTTTATCATGTGAGGTTCCCTCTCTTTTCCACAAAATAGGACATGAGAGAGACCACCTGACCGAAGGGGGTGGGGGAGAGGGAGAGGGGGGCAGGAATGTGACTTACCCTGTGTGATGTGATTGTTTGCAGAGAAATGGGTTGACCTTGTCCATTGCTACCACACACACACTCATTCCCTTTGGTCTGGCTGTAGGTGTGTGGGACAAAGCTGTGGAGTGCTGGAACACTTGGAACCACTTCCTCCATACAGACCTAGCGGTTAGGAGCGTTGGACCAGTTACTGGCGTAACCAAAAGGTCGCTGGTTCGAATCCCAGAGCCGACTACTTGAAAAATCGGCTGATGTGCCCTTGAGCAAGCCACTTAACCCCAATTGCTCCTTTAAGTCGCTCTGGATAAGAGTGTCTGCAAAATGACTAAAACGTTTTTTAATGACTTGATAGAGGAAATGTAGAAGTAAGGATGGGACAGTGTAGTCCAACCATGGCCACAAAAAGGCATGTATTTGACCTCTGTCTATGTCTCTCTCAGCTTCTTAGTTCTAGAATGTTAGTTCTAACATGGAGCAGTTTGTTTGGTTACTCAGCTTCTATACTCTCACTGTTGGAGAGTTGAAAACATGCCTACTGGAGTGAAATGACAGGCCCTATCACATAGGCCTGACCTAACCTTCTATTTATCGACTGAGATGATGTTCTAGAAGTCTTAAGTAAAAGATCAATATGGCAAGTTCAAAACAATCAAATTCTGTTTGAGACAAATATTTGTGATAAAGTCAATAAATAATTTGAATTGATTAATTTGCCTTTTTTTCAAACAATGTAGCCTTCAACTATTAGTGTACTTTATTTGATTTCTACACACAGAGACGAAATATAGGTTATATTATCTGCAATTATAAATTCTTAAACTAAAATCTCTTTAAAATCATAGTATTTTAGATGTTGCTTAAGACAACTAAATTGTACAAAACAGCACTTGATGAGTATTAGAAAATATTTTTCAAACATGTTAAGTGGTATTCAAGTTAATAGGCTTTCTACATTTATGATTTGGTTATTTTTTTATTTTTTTTATTTCACCTTTATTTAACCAGGTAGGCTAGTTGAGAACAAGTTCTCATTTGCAACTGCGACCTGGCCGTTATGGGATGTTTCACTCCCTGCCAGTCAGTTTAAGATTAAATAAATACATTGCATTAATATATACCTAAATCTAAAAATATAGCCTACCATTGAAAAAAAAAAAGAAGTTTAGCCTTAATTGCTAATCTGATTTTTTTTTAAGATACCTCTTTGAATTTATTGATTGGCCCCTACATTCGTTTATAACAATCTGATATATTTGGTACATTGCAGTTATAAAGAACAACAGTTTTCGAATTATGCCATTTATTTGTTTTATAAAACACAAATTATTAAAAAGATGAATTGGAAATGCGCGTCCCTCAAGCCAACACGCATGTCAAACTATGGCCTACCAAAAAATATTCTCACAAACAGTTGCTGTTCGTAATGAATGTTTTTGTTCGAAATTAGATCAGAATGTGATTACACATGGAGGCCTACAATTATAGCTATGAATGTAAACCATCGGTCTAGAAAGTACTGAGAAAGAATCCGACTTTATTTCATCTGAATCATACAAATCATACCCGTTCACAACTGCACATGCAACCGCAGTCAGAAAAGACGGCCGACCATTCACTTGACCAAACATGAAAAATGCATATTCTATAAATATACTGTGAGAGTAGGCCAACTATCTCGAAACGATTGTTTAACGGAATTCAAAATATTATACACAAAATATTTCAAGATTTTTGTATATCACACCGAGGCTGATGTTTCTGATTCGCAGCGCAGGATTAGGATTGTAGATGTTAGTGGGTCTCTATCTTTTTCTCTCTTTCTCAGGGCCCAAGGCCCCACATATAAAAGAGAACACGTACAAGTCAGAGGGCGTGAGGAGAGAGGGGCGAGACAGAGGCCTGAGTTCCACTGCACATTACGTTTAGAAACAGTTGTCGTCTGATATTCGCAGAACACTCTCACATCACCCGGTTATCAATAGAATGTTGATCTTTGTCCATCAGTCATTTCCATTCATTTCTCTGGCAGTTGAAATGCCACATACTGGTGGCAGTATAGTGTAGGCTTCACAGTGGGGTCAGTTATGTGAGCAGTGACGTGTTTGGTGCACGCAGCGACGGAAATCAATGCCAACTCCACAAGAGCCACAATCTCAATGCCACTACACGACAGCACATGCTCTAGGCATATGTGCATGCCCCGAAGCACATACGCATGGATTGCTTCATATGAGACCATTGAGGACTGTTGACACACTAAGACCTCGGCTACTGACAGAATAGACAGTAAATGTCCCAGCGCGGAACTGCCATCTGAACACGGTAAAATACAACAATTGTTGAAATAACCTACTGATCTGTTTTGGAGACCATGCATGATCGACTGGCTATAGGTGTTTGTCTTTTTATTTTAAATAAATAGTGTCAGGCCTTTTACTAATATGCCTAATATTGGCTTAAATCATATGATAGGCTATCACTTTAGGAAATAATTGTTGGATTGAAGAAAACCTTGTGCTATAGAGCACTCGGGACACTGCATGCGTAAAAGCCTCAATTCTGGTGACAATCCTGTAATAACGAGTTTATTGCTGTGACAAATTACCGTTTTGAGGAACAAGAGCATTATCGAAGCAGAATGTCAAGGCTACAGAGTCATCGTCGGTAACCTATGAGCCGTAGCCAAGATCATGTGTGAAAAGCAAATCAGATTAGGTTATAATTAGGCTATGTTTACGCGATGTTGGCCTATTTTCTTACACCAATGAGTCCAGGCTATAATTTCACACTAAAGTAATAGGCTGTATTGCTGCAAGCCTATCCTATTTCAATGTGTGTGTGTGCTCGTGGATTGATTATTTTATTAAAATCAGAGTCAAGTATATTCCACCTAACGGAGAGAGCAGAGCTCAAACGAGCGCCTGTTTACCTCATGCTGACCCCTTCAACTCCGGTTGACTCTGCTCAAGAGCTGCACTGTAATGGATGCGACCGGTTGATTATCTCGATTCTTAATACAGACGCAGCGCCCTGCAGTGAAATGCTGTGTGGGGGATGGTAGCATTTGAGATATTATACATGTAGGTTATCCTAGCTATTATATAAGAAAGGGAAAGAGTATAATTAAGCAATAAGGCCCGAGGGGGTGTGGTATATGGCCATTATACCACGTTTAAGGGCTGTTCTTTACACACGACGCAAAGCGGAGTGCCTGGACACAGCCCTTAGCCGTGCTATATTGGCCATATACCACAAACTCCCGAGGTGCCTTATTGCTATTATAAACTGGTTACCAACGTAATTAGAGCAGGAAAACACATATTTTGTTATCCCAGTGGTATAGGTCTGATACCACAGCTGCCAGTCAATGAGTATTCAGGGTTCAAACCACACAGTTTATTATAGTATTTATATCCTGAGATCATGCATGCATGTATTTACAGAAATTGCTCCCCTCTTAAATAGGGATAATAGTACCTTCATGCTCTTTACATAAAATCAAATCCTCATAAACCGACCTCCATTTTCTTAAAATAATCCCTGACCATGCAGGAAATAAATTAATCTCTGTCCTCTCTCTCCGTCTCTCTCTCCTCTCTGTCCTCTCTCTCTCCTCTCTGTCCTCTGTCCTCTCTCTCTCCTCTCTCTGTCTCTCTCTCCTCTCTCTCCGTCTCTCTCTCCTCTCTCTCCTCTCTCTCCTCTCTCTCAGTCTCTCTCTCCTCTCAATTCAATTCCATTTCTGTCTCTCTCTCCTCTCTCTCTGTCTCCCTCTCCTCTCTCTCCGTCTCTCGGTCTGTCTCTCAGATTCATAGCATCTTTATTAGCATGAATGACAAGGCCACTGTTGCTAAAGATCTCTCTCTCTCTCTGTCTCTATCTTTCTTTCAGATTCAGATACCATAGCATCTTTATTAGCATGAATGACAAGGCCACTGCGCTCTCTGTGTCTGAGCGAAATGGGGGTGGGTGTGGGAGGGAGGGAGAGCAATCTTATAGGCCTACATTATTTCAGTAACTGGCTATGACGCGAGGGTATGATGGGGGGTGGGGGCTGAAAAACGTAGGGGGTGCCTTGAAATGGGTAATTCCTGATTTGAGGGTCAAACCGAGCTCCAGCTCCGCACACGATAGACTGCTGCATGGAGATAGAGGGAGAGGAGTGGGGAATGCGGGAAAAGACTGGGGGTCTCTGGTGGACCAGGCTGGCTTCGGCAACCGTCAACGGTTAGTCAGACATAGGGAAATTCATTCAGACGCATCGTACAATCCAGTTTTAAAATACTAAACGTATATAGCCTAACCTTCGTCCAGTGTGATTATTCCCCATAATAATGCGTTACTGACGGAGGTCTGACGGAGTGTTCTATTTAATTCGGTGAACTCTGTGGGTCTGCGTGTTTGGAGAATTTCGGATTAGGTGACACAGCGACTCTGGACCCTGATCTAACAAACACACACACACACCAGGATGACCGTGGAACTCTGGTTTCCAGGACCGAAACAGAACAGCGCATGAGGTACACAGACCCGAAGAGTGTGTGAGGAGTGTTTAAGTGAATGTGTGCGGCTGGATGAGGTGTTGTTTAGACTCAACGGCTTGGCTTTAGACGGCTGTCTCTATGTCTTCAATATTCGGGTTAATATAGAGTGCAGACCTGTGTTCAAATTCTTTGAAAGTAATTGAAATAGCCTAAAGATATTTCGAAGTAAGTATTTGGATCATTTTTATTTGAAAATATAAGTAGGCTAGTTGAATATTGGAATGTTTTTGGAAACACTTGGAACGTGTTTGAAAATACACAAATACACAGACAAGTGTATTTTCAAATACAAATATTTAAATAGCATTTTAACCAAGGTCCGTTTGGTCCAAGGGGTATTTGAAATAATGGAAACAAGTATCCTATTTCAAAATAGTGTAGTTTCGGCGATTTACATGAATTTACTTGCAAATACTTTCAAATAATTCCAATATAACTAGCTAATTTGGCCACATTATTTGAAAATACTCAAATACAGGGAAAATAAGTATTTCAATAACAAATAGGCCTAGTAAATACGCATGTATTTGAGGCCAGGTTTGGTACAGTGAGGTGCAGTCCGGGATTTTACCAACAATAAGCCAAACTGGACCCCTCTTCGCTCGTCTAGAAACACTGTTTGGATTTAGTGTCACTGTAAATGTTATTGTCAATAATTTATAGAAAACAAAACAATGTTTTACCAGTGGGCCCTGATCATTCACAGCTTATAATAATAGCATCTTTATATAACCGTCTATCTATTAGCTTACTAATAGCATATTTAATCACTAGTAGGATATTGTTACGCGTTATTAGTAACGATATGCTACATAAAATATTATGATCACTAAGCCTATTCCTATTATTGTTATCTTATTATTAATTAGGACTGTTATTCTATTATTATGATGATCATAATGATTATTACTATTGTTATTATTACACGTTGTTAAATATGCCCACGCTGTGATTTAGCCAAAACACATTTTTAAATAATAGGTTAATAATAGATAAAGCCTTAGCCTACTGATATTTAACAAGACTACATGTTGCAGATGACTAAATCAGAATGATATACATTTCATTGACTATCTAAATATACATTTAAATGTTTATTTAAATGTATATTTTAATTATGCTTATTTTTTCTCATTTGTTTCATTTGATTATCTAGACCATTTATGTGTGAGCTTATTTCTTTAGGCCCAAGAATTTTTCAAATGCACAACACAGCTTATTTTGTAATATAGTTTTAGTTTGAATTTTGTCCTATTTTCTGTGAAATGAGACTGAGGTTTATATTGAATTCAAATCATTATTATCAGCTCTGTTATCCCAGGCCTGTTACCCATCTGTTATCCCAGGTTAATAATAAAGTATTAACATACTGTATTTTAGGCCTATCAGATAATAGTGTGTGTGTGTGTTGTGTATCGTGTCGTGTCTATCCCGTCAGTGTGTCCCTTGGTGTCAGGTACTGTAGAGTGTGTGATGGCTAACGGCGGGAACCCGTTCGCCATCCCAGAGCGCATAGACACAGACACCGAATCACCGAAAGAGAACAAACCCGAGAATCACACTAGCTCCAGCTCTCCACCGTCACCGGAGACCTCGTGCACACAGCAGGTAACTTCCCGTTTGTGAGTGTGTAAATGTAACATTTTTCAAAACATGAAAACGATGCACTTATATATTTTTTTAAATTGTGGGTGATCACGATTTATGCATGATTTTCTCTTCTAAAGCGAAGTGGGAAAGTAATTGTTGAAAATAATGTAATTAAGTTAGTCTATAGTAGGCCCACAGCCTATTGAAGAGAACAAATGAAAATACTCTGAATAATATAGGCCACTAATTTAAACGATTATTCCCCCAATTTAAAAACTAAAGTCGACGAAGTAGCGCGTTTCATTTCAAAGCAGAAACAAATAGCCAATTTTAGGAACGCGGGGCTGAATATGACCTAGATTTGGTTTCTAAACAGTGGGTTGGTTACCTAGAACATGCCCAGAGCAACACTGACTGACTGACTCTCTGGTTAAATCTGTGTCAAACTCAGTTAGTGAAAATATCGGGCTTTTCTTATAAATGTGAAACCTTCAGTAGCCTATTTAACAGTGTAGGCCTATGCAGCATCTAATAAATAGGCTTACAATAGTTATTGTTATTAATATTAATATATGGCCAAACGTATTGTCATTTTAATCAAACCGTTCCAATAGTTCAACAGTCTCATTAAGATAAAATACATTGTTATTGGCCAGGCTGTAAAGGCTTACGTTTGTTTGTTTTTTAAACTGTTTTTACAATGTTCAATTAAGTTTATGTAGGCCTATCGGTAGGATCGTCCTTCAAGGAGGGATCGGGACTTTGGTTGAAATATTTAGTATATATATCTCTTATCTCATCTGTTCTCTGTTCTCAGGGGATGGAGGGAATAAAAGTCTACCTGCACGAGCGCGAGCTGTGGGAGAAGTTCCATGAGGTCGGAACAGAGATGATTATCACTAAAGCGGGAAGGTAAATGCGTGCTCTATGTGTTTTTGCATTAGAGGAGAATGAACATTCGTGTCCATTATATGCTACAATTAAGCCTATAAACGAGTACATATGGTTTTCTCTCTTTTTACGTTAGGCTTACTTAGGCTATATGTTTTTTGAGCTTCCGTTAATTAACACTGAACATTTAGGGAAAATAAAAATGTGTCCACTAGGCCTAGACCTGTTAAACATGTAACATTTGTGTGATTAGGCCTACTGTTTGTAACGTTTTGTATTTATAATTAGGCCCATAACAAATTGGCCGGGTACACATTATCAAGTAATACAATTTTCTCATTAGCCTAATAAATGATTGGGGAAACCTCTTTCTCAAAGCTACGCCTCCAAATCACCTCCTGTACGTGTTATTCTACGCACACATTTTGTCTTGCTGCTCACACTTCACCCCCCTTCACGTTTCTCTCTTTACTGATCTCTTCTGATCGAACCATGATGATGTATCCTCCCACTGGACACAAACTGGTTGGTTGAATCAACGTAGCTAGTAACTTGTCAATGTATTGTGACGTGGAATCTACGTGAAAATACATAGGATTTGAGGGAAAAAAAGTAATCAACTGTTGTTTGGAAGGTGACATTTCAACCACAGGATTATGTCATCATTGTAACCAGTTTTCAACATAGACAAACTTGTATGAAATATGTTGAATTTGTACCTTTGAAACAACGTTATATCTTCAACACATAGACAAACCCTGTTTAAAATATGTTGAATATGTACCCTTGAAACAACTTTGGAGCTTCAATTTACAGTGAGCTCCAAAAGTATACAGCAATATCAATGGAATACATTTAACTCTGAAAGTGTTAAATGTACACTAATTTCAGTGAACATATGAGTCCCACTGAACTAGTGTTAAAATAACACTTTTGAAAGCGTTAAAGATTTAACTCTGTTACAGTGTTCCCAATTTAACTCTTAAAGTGTTCAAATGAACTTGGTTGTGGAGTTTGCATAGCTCTACTGTAGAGTAATATGCAACACCTACAGCGTAAAACACTTCATTTAGAGTAAACTGGACTCACTTTGCTTAGTGCTGATGCTGTTAAACTTTCTCAGTGTAAGAAATGAACACCTCTAGTGTTACAGTAGATACTTTTTAGGTGTTGTTTTAACACTATGGTGTAAAGCCTCATTTGCATATTTCCCGGGTGCCTTTTCTTTGAGTGAATTGTAGAGTTTCCACCCATGACTGTATTTGTTAGTGACAGAGACATGGTTATTTCATTATTTCATTTTAAAGGCCTGTGGCATTCACCAAGTGAGTACCTAGTCATATGTGATCATTCAAATGAAACTCTATGACAATACAATACATATATCATAAGGCCTTACTTTGATGGCTTACCCGTACACAGTGGTGTTAGGATACTCCTGGTTTACAGGCCACTCCAGGCCTGCAAGTCACATTATGCTGGCTTGCAAAGTGATGTGTAATTCCTATTGGAATCCAGTCAGAGTTAGGATATTCAACAGCTGGAATTTTTTAATCACCTGCAACCTGCATTCAGAATGACTTTCAGGTTTAGGAAAGTTGAGAAGAAGACTACCTAAACCATTTAAACTGGAACAACCATTTCAGTAACAGGTACAATAAATCTAACTAATTGATTGTATGTTATTTATCTTTGTGTAGCATAAGATTAATAAATCAATCAAAACCAAAAGCAAAAACACAGATATGAAAAATAATCTTTAAAAATCTACCTGCAGTAGAGCATGCTTGGAGATATGATAATGATAAGTGGTGTTTTGGTGGGACTGTTTTACTCTTCACACTGTACAAAACAACTCTGGTTATTAACACCAATGCTGGGGGTTCTTTTACACCACTTAGGGTTAATTTCACTCCTACAGAGTGAGTTTAACTCCTGAATCAACAGGAACATGTTTACACTGAAAAATCATAGTTGGCCAATATGCTATGTATTAGGACTGTGACAAATCTTTGTTGTTTTGGCTCTGTGCTCTAGCACTTTGGATTTGAAATTATATGATGACGATGAGGTTAAAATGTAGACTGTCAGCTTTAATTTGAGGAAATGTTCATCCAGATCGGGTGAACCATTCAGAAAGTACAGCACTTTTTGTACATAGTCGCCAAATTTTAGGGGACCAAAAGTTTGGGACAAATTCACTTATGTGTATTAATTAAGGTAGTCAAAAGTTTAATATTTAGTCCCATATTCCTAGCACGCAATGATTCCATCAAGCCTGTGACTCTACAAACTTGTTGGATACATTTGCTGTTTGCTTTGGTTGTGTTTCAGATTATTTTGTGCCCAATAGAAAGTAACAGTAAATAATGTATGTCATTTTTTACTCACTTTTATTGTAAATAAGAATGTGATTCAAAATACTTCTACATTAATGTGGATGCTACCATGATGACTGATAATCCTGAATGAATTGTGAATATTGATGAGTGAGAAAGTTACAGAGGCATGACTACTGTAATACACATACATATAAGTTCATTTGTCCCAGTACTTTCTGTCCCTTTTGGAGCTCACTGTATATCCGCCATCAGAAAAAAACAATAGGCTGAGCAGCACTTCCTACTGGAGAGTTGTTCTATCTAGAGCTATTCATTTGTTCTCCCATCCAGAGTTTTAACCAAGCCCTGCTTAGCTTTGATATTTATCACTGACTAATACCAATGTACTATCGTGAGAATGGTTATTGAGAGGTCTCTAAATAACAAAATTTACTATAGCTATCAAAGTCATTCCAAAGGGTAGGTTTAACAGAGCAAATTAAATTTAACTGTACTTTAGAGATCATCAATGATACATTTGCAAAGTCATCTAGAGCTATGTTTCAATTCAACCCCAGGGTTCAACAGAAAATTGACAATACATACAGTGCCCTCAAAGTATTCATTCCCCTCAACTTTTTCCATATACAACGTGTGATTAAATTGTCCTTTTTTTGTCAACGATCTACACAAAATAATCTAATGTCAAAGTGGAAGATTTAAAAAAAATAAAACACTAATATATTTTGATTAGATAAGTATTCAACCCCCTGAGTCAATACATGTTAGAATCACCTTTGGCAGCAATTACAGCTTGAAGTATTTCTGGGTAAGTCTCTTAAGAGCTTTGCAAACCTGGATTGTACAATATTTGCCCATAATTTTTTTTTAATTCTTCAAGCTCTGTCAAGTTGGTTGTTGATTGTTCCTGGACAGCCATTTTCAAGTCTTGAAATATATTTTTCAGCCGATTTAAGTCAAAAATGTTAACCAGGCTACTCGGGAACATTCAAAGCCATCTTGGTAAGTAACTCCAGTGTATATTTGGCCTTGTATTTGAGGTTATTTTCCTGCTAAAAAGTGGATTTGTGTCCCAGTGTCTGTTGGAAAGCAGACTAAACCTTTAGGACTTTGCTTGTGCTTAGCTCTATTCCTTTTCTTTTTATCCTAAAAAACTCCCTAGTCCTTGCCGATGACAAGCATACCCATAACATGGTCACCACTATGTTTGAAAATATAAAGAGTGGTTCTCAGTAATGTGTTGTATTTGCCCCAAACATAATGATTTGTATTTAGGACAAAGAGTGTATTTATTTTCCACATTTTGTGCAGTATTACTTCAGTGCCTTATTGCAAACAAGATGCATGATTGTAATATTTTTATATTCTAAAATACATGTAGGTTAATATTGTGGAGTAACTACGCCGTCGGTGATCCATACTCAGTTCTCCTATCACAGCCATTTTACTCTGTAAAATCACCATTGGCCTCATGGTGAAATCCTTGAGTGGTTTCCTTCCTCTCCGTTAACTGAGTTTGTAGTAACTGGGTGTATTAATACACCATCCAAAGTGTGAAAAAAATTATATTACACAACATTATTGCACACAGAGTTAGTTCATGCAACTTATCTGACTTAAGCACATTTTTACTCCTGAAGTTATTTTTGCTTGCCATAACAAAGGGTTGAATACGTGTAACCGATGTGAAATGGCTTGGAAGTTAGCGGGGTGTGCGCTAATAGCGGTTCAATCGGTGACGTCACTCGCTCTGAGACCTTGAAGTAGTTGTTTTTGTGGAGTGATGGGTAACGATGCTTCGTGGTAGGAAGCTGTTGATGTGTGCAAAGTGTTCCTGGTTCGAACCCAGGCAGGGGCGAGGAGAGGGACGGAAGCTATGCTGTTACATACGTATTGACTCAAGACATTTCAGCTGTTCATTTTATTTATTTGTAAAAATGTCTAAAAACGTAATTCCACTATGACCTTATGGGGTATTGTGTGTAGATCAGTGACATAACATCTAAAGAAAGGTTCATTCATTTTAAATACAGGCTGTAACACAACCACATGTGGAATAAGTAAAGGGGTGTGAATAAGGCACTGTATAGGCACAGTATAGGCACTGTAAAAGCACAGTATAGGCACTGTATAGGCACAGTATAGGCACTGTATAGGCACGGTATAGGCACAGTATAGGCACTGTATAGGCACAGTATAGGCACAGTATAGGCACAGTATAGGCCTAGGGTTTCAAGCTTTGGTTGATTTCAAATGTAATCTTCAAATTAATCATTGGATTCAAGTCTCCATCTTAATCAAAAATCAAGGCAAAAGAATAGGACTAAATCAAACTTGATTTAAAGTGCATTTAAAGTTTGATTAGATTTAGTCCTATTATTTAACTTAGTTTTTTGGTTGAGGTGAAGACGTCTATATCAATTATTCATTTGTAGACTATCTGGATATTGAATTGTGCCAACGTAACCAAATATCAACATTTGAAGGAGATGTATCTTCTGCTTGGATAGTTCCATCTGTGCCACTGACTAATTCCAGTTTGTCTACAAATTATTCATTGATATGTTGGATCCACTTCTGCATCTCAAACAAAAATCTAAGTTAAACAATAGTACTAAATCCAATCAAATTTGAAATACACTTTAAATAAAGTTAGATTTGATTTCGTCATGTTCTTTAACTTTGATTATTTGTTGAGATGGAGATGTGAATCCAATTGATCAATTAATAATTTGTAGACAATACTGGAATTAAAACCAGTCTAAATCAGTGGCACAAAAGATACAAATGTTGATATTTAGTTGCATTGACAACAAAACACAATTCAATATCACTTTTGTAATGCAATAAATAGCCTATTAACTTGTTGACAAGTTAACAAATGATCCTGAAGTTTGGATTCACATCTCCAACTAAACCAAAAATAAACTTTAAAGAATAGAATTAAGGCTGTGGCTCAGATGAAACTATCCAAGCATTCAATATCCTTTAAATATTGATATTTGGTTGCGTTGTCAATAGCCTAAAGCTAAAACTATTTTAGAAACTAAAGTAACAGTATTTTTTCTTAAAATGGTCACATTTTGAGCTTAGCCTAACGTAACTATACATTTATTTTTATGTAATCTTAGAAAGTGTGCATGATCAAGATAGCATGCAAAGATTGCAGGTCTGTGGAGATCTTTACAATTGCTATAATAGCATGCGCAGAATCTCAGAACAGCATTGATCACTTGCACTATGTACTTTTAATGTAATCTCAACTGCAATCCAGGTAATTTGGTTGTGCTATGAGATCCAAATACAAAATATCTGACATTACATTCCCATTTGAACTTTGTTGTGTTTTTAAATGGTTGAAAGCGCAGCGATAACACATGTAGATGATCACTAAACCAAAAATCGGACATAGTTTTTCCATTGGAATTTGGCTGTGATTTCAGAAGTGTTGAAAGCACAGCGATGACACATTGGCAATTCAACAAACTTCTGTCTGTCTTTTTGAGTGGGTGAATAAAGGTTGAAATCTCATTGATCAACACCTCAACCAAATATTACCCACATTTCCACATTGAAGTGACATGGTGTGCCCAGCGGGCTATGTATCTGCCTCGTACTTCTGAACAGTAAAAAAAAAAACTCTGCAGTGATTTATGAAGACTGCCTACAACCATATCTGTCTGTTGTATTGGATATTGCACTTGCACAAGAGGGACACAGTCCCTACACATTGCATTGGAGAAAAGTTGCTGAAAAAAACACTGCTACTTTGACTGCCTGTCTGCTTCCTGCTTAGCCAATGTTTACAATGATGATTGAAAATAACTTTAAATCGCTAATTGGACTGTGACTGTGTCTTGCTTGTGTTTGATATGCTGCCTAGATAGCTGCATGCAACTCCCCACTTGGGTTTGTACGAACATGTTGATCATGTCTTTTGTGTTCAACATGTAAATAGCTGCATTTTGCTTAACTCCTCTCCGGAAAAAAGAACATGAAATCATGCTTATGCTTAATACCCTACTGAGGCATGGAATTCAATAGAGAGAACATGTCGACCATATCCTTTGTGTACAACATGACGTTTGTAGGCTACACCAGACAGTCGTTCATCGCCGATTTAAGGAGGGGGAAGTGGCAACAGAGCAGTGGGCAGCAGCTACATCTTTTTTTAGGAGGGCAGAAATCTCAGTATCTTTAGCCAGAACAAATTGGGCCTCCAGAAAATCTGGAACCGCAGCCACTCGGTAAATTGTTTCGATGTTTCTCGTTTCGTTTCGGGTTTTGCTCACAACTGCAGCAATGGCTGCTATGCCTCAGTGATAGGCTACTGATATTGCTATGATCCTGACTGTCTGTGGTGTTGCTGTCTCGCCAGGCGGATGTTCCCCTGCTACAAGGTGAAGGTTACGGGCCTCAACCCTAAAGCCAAGTACATCCTCCTCATGGATATCGTGCCGGCGGATGACCACCGCTACAAGTTTGCAGATAATAAATGGTAAGCTAGCTATATATCAAAACTTTGTATATTTAAATAGCCTACGTTGTGTGTTTTGAGCTGCTAAAAAGAAATAGTAAAACAGTATATATTTTAACAGCATTATAGAGAGAGAAACATAACACAGAGCAGGGACGTGGATGTTTAGGCCTACTTAACCGCTGCCGTGACGTCACGGTCCCTCTCAGTGCCCTGTGCTCTGTGGCCTAGTTTCCTGTGTAAGCCTGCTGCCCGCGCATCACACCTCCTGCCCCTGACTGCCGGGTTCAGTCTCAGTACCATGGGTTCATGTGGCGGGCAGATTAAAGGCTAGGTTTCACTGAGGTCAGCACCAGGCTGCAAGGGAGATGTGGGATAATCATAAACTCAGACATTTCCAACTTGCTTACTCGTTGTAGAAAGATCTTACCCGAGTTTCCCTCCTGGGAAGTATCAGATACAACCAATATGAATTTCTATGCAAATAATTTACGCTCATTTTAACTAGGAGGTCCCAGGTTTCTAACATGACTTGAATGCGGCATAAACCCTCTCGTGCTGCGTATGTCTCCTCTCCCTGGTCACATGATGGAGCCCCTTGGCACCCTTAAGGACACGTCATTCATCATACAATAGAAGATGGGCGCTCCATTTTCAGTCATATGTTTAGACAAGGGACTATGTTAATGCCTAATGTGAATGTTGTTATGCATGGGTAGATTATTTGTTTGTAAATATCAGCGGTGCTCTGTCATTTCCCTGCCATATTTGACAGAAGTGGAATAACTTCAGCGAACATGTTTGCCAGCTCGGTCCAGTTGTTGCCAGTTGGAGGGCATTCTTCTCTGACAGATTCCAACTTAAGGAGTCATACACATGACAACAACACGCACACACGTCATAGGCTATTGTCATTAAAGTGGCAAGGTTGGGATCAATTCAATTAAATTCCAGTCAATTCAGGAAGTACACTGAAATTCCAATTGTCGTCAACGCTTTTCAATAAGGAAAATGTGGAATTGGAATTTGGTTTACTTTCTGATTTGCCTGGAATACTATAAAACAAACCAGAACATTTTGCATGTTTTAAATATACTGAACATAAATATAAACATTCAACGATTTTACTGAGTTACAGTTCATATAAGGAAATCAGTCAATGACTTAATTTGGCCCTAATCTATGGATTTCATATGGGCAGTGGCGCAGCCAAGGGTGGGCCTGGGAGGGCATAGCCCCACCCACTGGGGAGCCAGGTCCAGCCAATCAGAATATGTTTTTCCCCACAAAAGGGCTTTATTACAGACAGAAATCCTCCTCAGTTTCTTCAGCTGTCCGGGTGGCTGGTCTCAGACAATCCCACAGGTGAAGAAGCCGAATGTGGGGGTCCTGGGGTGGAGTGGTTACACATGATATGCGGTTGTGAGGCTGTTGGACGTACTGCCAAATTCTCAAAAATGACGTTGGAGGCAGCTTATGGTAGAGAAGTTAACATTAAATTATCTGGCAACAGCTCTGGTGGACATTCCTGCAGTCAGCATGCCAATTACACGCTTCCTCAAAACTTGAGACATATGTGGCATTGTGTTGTATGACAAAACTGCACATTTTATAGTGCCATTGAATTGTCCCCAGCACAAGGTGCACCTGTGTAAGGATTATACTGTTTAATCAGCTTCTTGATATGCCACACCTGTCAGGTAGATGGTTTATCTTGGCAAAGGAGAAATACTCACTAAAAGGGATGTAAACAAATTTCTGCACAAAATATGAGAGAAATAAGCTTTTTGTGCTTATGGAACATTTCTGGAATCTTTCAGCTCATGAAACATGGGACCAACACTTTACATGTTGCGTTTATATTTTTCCTACATGGACAATAGTTTTTGGAAACATGTTCACATGCATGGAATTTGCTTGTACCTCATTGCTCTGATTAACACCTGTATTGGTATGAACATATCCTGATGTAACAGACAGGGGCCAGCGGTGTCTCTTTGTAATAAAAGCAGTTGAAGTGTGAGGAGGATGTTAGTCTAGTAATAATAATAGATACAGCCAGCGGCGCACCATGGCATGTCAGATCTATGTCTCTCCTGTGACAGCACGACGAACACAGTAAATAGCATGGCCAGGTTAGTGTGTGTGTGTGTGTGTGTGAGAGAGAGCGAGACACACAGTACGAGGGCCAGGTAAAAGGGCAGGGCTGGGTCAGACCAGGGCCAACTGACTCTCACATTAGCATCCAATTGTGATTGATATTTGGTTGAGTTGTCAACGTGTGAATTTTGTGTGTATGTGTGTGTCAGGTCTGTGACGGGGAAGGCGGAGCCGGCCATGCCAGGGAGGTTGTACGTCCATCCTGACTCTCCGGCCACCGGAAGCCACTGGACACGTCAGCTTGTCTCCTTCCAGAAACTCAAACTCACCAACAACCATCTGGACCCCTTCGGACACGTTAGTCCTCAACCTCTCTACCCTGTGTGTGTGTGTGTGTGTGTGTGTGTGTGTGTGTGTGTGTGTGTGTGTGTGTGTGTGTGTGTGAAGGGATAGTGCTGCTGTCTGCTGTGGTTCTGTTAGAACAGTGGTAACCTTAATAATGATGTTAGGTACGTTAAGGGTCATTAGCTCATCCATGCCTGGTGGGACCGTCACACCAATTAGGATTAGGCCTCTCGATGAACGCACAGGCACACGCACACACACACTATTATCTGCTTTCTGGTAGGCCTATTATCTGTTAATACTTTACTATTACACACGGAGCATGGCTACCAGAGAGGGAACAAAATCACTGACACGACAAACATATGCACAGTGCATTGGTACATAAAGACACACATTTGGAAATAAACAATTTAGCTTCAGCATAGCATGCGCCCAGACACAAGGGCACATTTATGGATAGGCCTATTGAATATATCCTTCTACAAGTGGGATGGAGTTAGAGCATTGGTTTAATGTATTTGTTTTTGTTGTATTGCAGATCATATTAAACTCCATGCATAAATACCAGCCCCGCCTCCATATCGTCAAAGCAGACGAATACAACAGGTTTGGTTCCAAGAACACTGCCTTCTGCACGCATGTGTTCTCAGAGACCGCCTTCATCGCCGTGACATCATACCAGAACCACAAGGTACCGAAACACTGAACACACAAAATAATTTATGATTAAAAAAATAATAATTTAAATTCACATTTTTGTTCATCTTATTTGATCAGATATTTCTGGATTCTTTTGGCATAGATACAGTTAAATTGTCCAGGTCCTGTTGTACAGACCAGAGTTATCTTATGGGTATATAGATTTGTGTTAGCCATGTGAATCAGTGCATTTTCCCCCGCGATCACGGTTCTCAACTCAACATGTCCAGTTTGATTACATC
Source organism: Oncorhynchus nerka (assembly GCF_034236695.1). Taxonomy (NCBI): domain Eukaryota; kingdom Metazoa; phylum Chordata; class Actinopteri; order Salmoniformes; family Salmonidae; genus Oncorhynchus; species Oncorhynchus nerka. The sequence continues at coordinate 35,629,727 of NC_088422.1, read as the reverse complement.
CCAGTGTTTACGCATCACAGGGCAGCTCTGACCTGTTCCTTTCCTTTGATCATATATGTTATTGTTCCAGCGCCATAGTGAAATCACTCTCACACACATACAGGTAACTGCCAAAATAAAGGAAACACTTGAGTAAATGAGAGATACGAAGTATATTGAAAGCAGATGCTTTCACACAGGTGTGGTTCCTGAGTTAACTACGCAATTAACATCCCATTATGCTTAGAGTCATGTATCAAAATGCCCAGTTGCCCGTTATTTTGGCTACCATGGCTAGAAGAAGAGATCTCAGTGACTTTGAAAGAGGGGTCTCAAAGGAGCATAGGGGGTTTAAATGGTGTGTGTTTGTGTGTCTCAGTCACCAGATCTCAACCAAATTGAACACTTATGGCTGTTTATGGAGACAGCGTTTTCCACCACCATCAACAAAACACCAAATGATAGAATTGCTCATTAAAGAAAGGTGTTGCATCCTTCCAATAGAATTCCAGACACTTGTAGAATCTTCTAGAAGAAAAGAAACGCACACCTATTAAGACGAGGTGCTGGCTAGCGGAGTAGAAACTTGAAAATAAAAGAGAGCCGCACACTCTTGGAGCTCAGATGCAAAAATGTAATACCAACGTTTCGACAGCCAAGCTCTCTTCATCAGGGTATAATCACAAACAGCTCCAAGAGTGTGCGGCTCTCTTTTATTTTCAAACTTGTAGAATGTTCACCAAGATGCATTGAAGCTGTTCTGGCGGCTCGTGGTGACCCAACGCCCTATTGAGGCAGTTTATGTTGGTGTTTCCTTCACAGTGCATTCGGAAAGTATTTAGACCCCTTCACTTTTATTCACATTTTGTTAAGTTACAACCTTATTCTAAAATGATTTTTAAAAAATATATCTCATCAATCTACACACAATACCCCAAAATGACAAAGCAAAAAGAGGTTTTATATTTTTTGGGGCAAATTTATTACAAATAAAAAAACGGAAATATCACATTTACATAAGTATTCAGACCCTTTACTTAGTACTTTGTTGAAGCACCTTTGGCAATGATTACAGACTAACGTCTCCTTGGGTATGACGTTACAAGCTTGGCACACCTGTATTTTGGGAGTTTCTCCCATTCTTCTCTGCAGATCCTCTCAAGCTCTGTCAAGTTGGATGGGGAGCGTCGCTGCACAGATATTTTCAGGTCTTTCCAGAGATGTTTGATCAGGTTCAAGTCTGGACTCTGGCTGGGCCACTCAAGGACATTCAGAGACTTGTCCCGGAGCCACTCCTGCGTTGTCTTGGCTGTGTGCTTAGGGTCGTTGTCCTGTTAGAAGGTGAACCTTTACCCCAATCTGAGGTCCTGAGTGCTCTGGAGCAGGTGTTCGTCAAGGATCTCTATGTACTTTGCTCCGTTCATCTTTCCCTCGATCCTGACTAGTTTCCTAGTCCCTGCCGCAGAAAAACATCTCCACAACATGATGCTGCCACCACCATGCTTCACCGTAGGGATGGTGCCAGGTTTCCTCCAGACGTGACACTTGGCATTCAGGCCAAAGAGTTCAATCTTGGTTTCATCAGACCAGAGAATCTTGTTCTTTAGGTGCCTTTAGGCAAACTCCAAGTGGGCTTTCATGTGCCTTTTATTGAGGAGTGGCTTCAATGCTGCAGAAATGTTTTGGTACCCTTCCCCAGATCTGTGCCTTGACACAATCCTGTCTCTGAGTTCTACGGACAATTCCTTCGACCTCATAGCTTGGATTTTGCTCTGACATGCACTGTCAAATGTGTGACCTTTATATAGACAGGCATGTGCCTTTCCAAATCCTGTCCAATCAATTGAATTTACCACAGGTGGACTCCAATCAAGTTGTAGAAACATCTCAATGATGATCAGTGGAAACAGGATGCACCTGAGCTCAATTTCAAGTCTTATAGCAAAGGGTCTGAATACTTGTATAAATACTTATGTAAATAAGGTATTTCTGTTTTTTAGTTTTTTTAAACGTGTTTTTGCTTTGTCCTTATGGGGTATTGTGTGTTGGTTAATGAGGACATCGTTTTATTTCATCCATTTTAGAATAAGGCTGTAATGTAACAGAATGTGGAAAAAGTGAAGGGGTCCAAATACTTTCCGAATGCACTGTATTTTGGCAGTTACCTGTAGTTTCTCTCTCCCTCTGTCCTCACACACACACACACACACACACTGAAACACACACACTGAAACACACACTGAAACACATGAAATACAAGTTCAAATTATGTGCAATACAAAATTCTAAACTATTGAATGCAAATTGAATTCCTGACCACAAATTTAAAATGTTTTAATTCAGTTGCTGTGGGCATTTATATCGCTCCATAGTGAAAGCCTACGTGCGCTGTGATAAACACATCACCACGTCTAACAAGAAAAACACAAACCAACGGCAAGTTTCCCACCGTGTCATTGTCAATGAAAATACCTATTTTTCACTCCAAATGTTCCTAGAACAACTATATTTCACTTAAGGACTTTAAAGCTGGAGTCCTTGGTGAAACTTCTATGTTCATTTGGGATATTACAACAACAAAGGAATTACAGCAAACAACTAACTTTGTTTAGTTCTTTTCCCCTCACCTCCGTTTTGTCCATGAAACAATAACAAAGGTGCTGGTGGCCAACAGCGGCGCTGTTTCTCCTAATGCGGATTCCATCTTTAAACCTGCCAACTGTTTAGAGAAACAGTTTACACTGCGATTCTGCTGGTTCAAAATGAATACTTTCAGTACATGGTTAGTGTCTGTGGAATTTCCATGTTGTGTTCCAGAATCCCAGATTCTAGCAACTGTTCAGGTCTAGATTCAACATTTAGTGTCTCATGGATCAGCACAGTAACACAAAGGGCTGGGCAGGGTGTTTGGTGATCTAAGGCAGTGTGTTGTGTCCCTGTCAGATCACCCAGCTGAAGATAGAGAACAACCCGTTCGCTAAGGGCTTCAGAGGCAGTGATGACATGGAGCTGCACCGCATTGCTAAGATACAGGGGTGAGTACAGATTCTCTCCCTCTCTCTCTCTTTATCTCTGTCTCCCTCTCTCCTTCTCGCTCTCTCTCTCTGAAAAGGACAGTCTATTTTGTGCATATTGTGTGAGGCGGTTTGAGTAAGTGTCCTCTCAGAAATCGACTGTAAACTTAGGAGAAGGGAAGAGGAGGGGAGGAGAGGGGATGAGGAGGGAGGACTGGGGAGTCACTGTACTGCTCTAGGTGAAGACTGAGGGAGGTGAAAAGAAGAGAGGGAATGGACTGGGGTGTTAGAGAGACTGAGAGAGACGATGAGAGCAGAGAGAGAGATGAGGGAGAGTATCTGGAGTGGCATGCGGATGAGAGTTTATTTTTAGAGTAGCATTTTATCTTTCAGCACTGTGTGTGTGTGTGTGTCCCCTACATACCACTGAGGTCACCGAGAGGCCAGTGTTCAAGAGAGGGAGAGAGTAAAATTACATCATAACATGCAAATCTATAATAGAAAAATAATGATCAAACTGGGAGGGAGACTACAAAAAGAAAGGAATACTGAGTGTGTAAACTGGGAGGGAGACTACAAAAAGAAAGGAATACTGAGTGTGTAAACTGGGAGGGAGACTACAAAAAGAAAGGAATACTGAGTGTGTAAACTGGGAGGGAGACTACAAAAAGAAAGGAATACTGAGTGTGTAAACTGGGAGGGAGACTACAAAAAGAAAGGAATACTGAGTGTGTAAACTGGGAGGGAGACTACAAAAAGAAAGGAATACTGAGTGTGTAAACTGTGAGGGAGACTACAAAAAGAAAGGAATACTGAGTGTGTAAACTGTGAGGGAGACTACAAAAAGAAAGGAATACTGAGTGTGTAAACTGTGAGGGAGACTACAAAAAGAAAGGAATACTGAGTGTGTAAACTGTGAGGGAGACTACAAAAAGAAAGGAATACTGAGTGTGTAAACTGTGAGGGAGACTACAAAAAGAAAGGAATACTGAGTGTGTAAACTGTGAGGGAGACTACAAAAAGAAAGGAATACTGAGTGTGTAAACTGTGAGGGAGACTACAAAAAGAAAGGAATACTGAGTGTGTAAACTGTGAGGGAGACTACAAAAAGAAAGGAATACTGAGTGTGTAAACTGTGAGGGAGACTACAAAAAGAAAGGAATACTGAGTGTGTAAACTGTGAGGGAGACTACAAAAAGAAAGGAATACTGAGTGTGTAATTGAGGTTTTTGAATCACAAATATGGAAATATACAGTATATTGAAGAACGGGTGGAAGTAAATTATTGTGTAATATTTTAGCAAGCAGCTTAGACAATATTTTCAAATCTACGTTAATTAGACTGTTTGCCTAAAATATATTCATATATCTGCTCACTGGGCACACACTGGTTGAATCAACGTAGTTCCAACGTAATTTGTCAATGTATTATGACGTGGAATCAATGTGGAAAATACATTGGATTGGAAAAAAGTCATCAACCAGCACTGTTTTCATCTAATTTCAACCAGCATTATAAACATTGAAATTAGGGTAAAACTTCAACTTAAATACATTGACTTAACCTGACTAACAGATGGTACATCAATAAAAGTGTATTATTAATATTATGAATTTGGCATCCAGGTGGGCTAATGATAACTACTTCTAAACTTTCAAAGATCCAATCAACCATGGATAAATGATAGTATACCTACCTACATGTAGAAATGATGGTGTCCTTTGTTGGGCAAATCAGATGTCAATGTAGCCTACATAAACGCAACCTCACTCGAATTTACTTTCACATACAGATTGCGTAAGAAAGGTTAGAGGAGTTACCTTCAACTATTCAATGTTATTTAGGTAGTCTACGGAAATGACTATGGAAGCTGATTAATGTCTGAATGTGTTGAAATGATAGCTCATCTGAAACAAGCTCATCTGAAACAAGCACAGCTAGTTTCCAAAGCTAAGCAGGGTACATAGAGGTAGGCATCTGGATGGTAGACTTGTTATCAAGTGCATTACCCCTCATATACCGTTTAAAGAGTCACTGTTCAGACAGAAATCACTGGACTGTGACTTCACGTTTTATTTCAATATACCTCTTTATTTAGGTTGATAGCTTAACCGTTGAAACAATGATGTTTATTGAAACATACCATTTTACTATCATTGAAACGAGGTCAAAGGCAATTTAAATGTATACATATTTCGGATGATTATGTTGAAATTAGATTGATGTAACAACCTGTTAGTCAGGTTATGTCAATATATTTAAGTTGAAGTTTTACCCTAATTTCAATGTTTATAATGCTGGTTGAAATTAGATAAAAACAATATTGGTTGATGACTTTTTTCAAATCCAATGTATTTTCCACATTGATTCCACGTCATAATACATTGATAAATTACATTGAAGGTTAATTTAACCAGTGTGTGCCCAGTGGGTGGTGGTTTAGTTTTCTTAATACTGGAGGTTGTCTCATTACTGTGCTTGCACTAAAAGATGATTTGAAAATATGTTGCAAATAGTATATATCTCTGCTTCTCCCCCCCTCTCTCTGTCTCTCTCTCTTGCTCTCTTGCCCTCTTGCTCTCTCTCGCCCTCTCTCTCTGTCTCTCTCTCTTGCTCTCTCGCCCTCTCTCTCTTGCTCTCTCGCCCTCTCTCTCTTGCTCTCTCTCTCAGTAAGGAGTATCCGGTGGTTCCTCGTAGCTCAGTGCGTCAGAGGGTGTGTCCTAGTGGGAGTCCGTTTGGGGGGGAGGCGAGGGGGTTGGGTTTGCACCCCTATTCCTGTGAGAATGGGGTGAGCAGCACCACCCAGGACATCCTCATCCCCCCTCCAGCCCCCTACACCCTCCCCCAACCAGACACACAGGAACACATGCAGGTGTACCACTGCAACAAGAGAAAAGGTACGCTACGCTGCATCTGTACGATTACTGTCACTGTAAACACTGGAGCAGTTTGTATTGCCCCTTAGTCTCTGGAGCAGTTTGTATTGCCCCTTAGTCTCTGGAGCAGTTTGAATTGCCCCTTAGTCTCTGGAGCAGTTTGTATTGCCCCTTAGTCTCTGGAGCAGTTTGTATTGCCCCTTAGTCTCTGGAGCAGTTTGAATTGCCCCTTAGTCTCTGGAGCAGTTTGTATTGCCCCTTAGTCTCTGGAGCAGTTTGTATTGCCCCTTAGTCTCTGGAGCAGTTTGTATTGCCCCTTAGTCTCTGGAGCAGTTTGTATTGCCCCTTAGTCTCTGGAGCAGTTTGAATTGCCCCTTAGTCTCTGGAGCAGTTTGTATTGCCCCTTAGTCTCTGGAGCAGTTTGTATTGCCCCTTAGTCTCTGGAGCAGTTTGTATTGCCCCTAGTCTCTGGAGCAGTTTGTATTGCCCCTTAGTCTCTGGAGCAGTTTGAATTGCCCCTTAGTCTCTGGAGCAGTTTGTATTGCCCCTTAGTCTCTGGAGCAGTTTGAATTGCCCCTTAGTCTCTGGAGCAGTTTGTATTGCCCCTTAGTCTCTGGAGCAGTTTGTATTGCCCCTTAGTCTCTGGAGCAGTTTGAATTGCCCCTTAGTCTCTGGAGCAGTTTGTATTGCCCCTTAGTCTCTGGAGCAGTTTGAATTGCCCCTTAGTCTCTGGAGCAGTTTGTATTGCCCCTTAGTCTCTGGAGCAGTTTGTATTGCCCCTTAGTCTCTGGAGCAGTTTGTATTGCCCCTTAGTCTCTGGAGCAGTTTGTATTGCCCCTTAGTCTCTGGAGCAGTTTGTATTGCCCCTTAGTCTCTGGAGCAGTTTGAATTGCCCCTTAGTCTCTGGAGCAGTTTGTATTGCCCCTTAGTCTCTGGAGCAGTTTGTATTGCCCCTTAGTCTCTGGAGCAGTTTGTATTGCCCCTTAGTCTCTGGAGCAGTTTGAATTGCCCCTTAGTCTCTGGAGCAGTTTGTATTGCCCCTTAGTCTCTGGAGCAGTTTGTATCGCCCCTTAGTCTCTGGAGCAGTTTGTATTGCCCCTTAGTCTCTGGAGCAGTTTGAATTGCCCCTTAGTCTCTGGAGCAGTTTGTATTGCCCCTTAGTCTCTGGAGCAGTTTGTATTGCCCTTAGTCTCTGGAGCAGTTTGTATTGCCCCTTAGTCTCTGGAGCAGTTTGTATTGCCCCTTAGTCTCTGGAGCAGTTTGTATTGCCCCCTAGTCTCTGGAGCAGTTTGTATTGCCCCTTAGTCTCTGGAGCAGTTTGTATTGCCCCTTAGTCTCTGGAGCAGTTTGTATTGCCCCTTAGTCTCTGGAGCAGTTTGTATTGCCCCTTAGTCTCTGGAGCAGTTTGTATTGCCCCTTAGTCTCTGGAGCAGTTTGTATTGCCCCCTAGTCTCTGGAGCAGTTTGTATTGCCCCTTAGTCTCTGGAGCAGTTTGTATTGCCCCTTAGTCTCTGGAGCAGTTTATATTGCCCCTTAGTCTCTGGAGCAGTTTGTATTGGCCCTTAGTCTCTGGAGCAGTTTGTATTGGCCCTTAGTCTCTGGAGCAGTTTGTATTGCCCCTTAATCTCTGGAGCAGTTTGTATTGCCCCTTAGTCTCTGGAGCCGTTTGTATTGCCCCTTTGTCTCTGAAGTGATTTGTTTCTATGTCGTTGTTAGTGGAAGACCAGTCCCCTTTATAGTGTGTTACTCAATCTTACACCCCCCCCCCCCCCCCCCCACCCCCCTCTCTCTCCCCACAGCGGATGATAGCTGTCCTACAGCAGAGAATCACCAGTACAGGAAGCCCTACATCGTCAGTTCTCCCAGCAACGACGAGTCTTACTATCAGCCGTCTGCTTACCCTCATCCCCCTCTCCCTCCCTCCGTCCACCCCCTCCCCTGGTCTCTCTGACTCCCCATACAGGTCAGAGGCGGGGCAGCGGCAGGCGTGTATGTTTGCTGGCTCAGAGCCCAGACTGGACAACCTCAGCTGTACATCCTGGTCCTACAGCTGCCCATTGACTCCACCCATGGCCCCCATGACCCCTACTGGCCCCCATGACCCCTACACAACCTTCCCCCACCAGCCCTACTCCTCCAGTCCCCGGAACGCTCAGCTGAGCTCCATAGCCCACCAAGGCTCTCATCCTCTGGGGGACTCTCTCTCACACGGCCAGACCCAGAACTCCAGACCACACCAGACACCCCAACACCCCAGCCCACCCCTCACAGAGTACCACCGCTACCCCTCCTCCCCATCTCCTCCTCAGTACCACACCCTTCACACACATGTCAGGGGAGGGGTCTCCGAATGGAGCGAGGGCACCTGATTGGACCACAGGTGTAGGGGAAAGACTCTGATTGGTGGCTTGGGGTTATATTTATATGAGGTGTTCTCATTTTATGTGTGAAGAGATTTAATTGGCCAGTTGTGTGTTTCCCTGTGCCATGGGTGGAACGTTAGATGGTCTGTGTGTTACGTTTAAGTCCATCCTCCTCTGACTGGGACCTCTCTGGAAGGAACTGATGTTAGAGGAACTTGGTGGATAAGCATTCAAACTAGAGGGACAGGAAGAAAGATGATGCCATCAACTAAAACGTTCCAAGCTTCATTCCTGAGACTGTTTTTAATACAGTATGTGACCTGTCTGTCACCCTGTCACCCTGTCCCCTGAAGATGTGAGACTGTCTCTCTATGGCCGTGGTTCCCAGTTGGTTTGTGACCCACCGAAATCCCTGTGATCCAACAGACAAAACCATATTTCTAATCTGTGTGTCAGCTCAGCTCAGGGCTGCTGTGAGTTAATGTCGGCTGAGAGGGGCTGCGGAGGCCACAGGCAGAGCAGAAGAGAGATAAACTGTTAGTTTACACCAGGCTGCAGGGAGGAAGACCTGCACACACACTGACAAACACAGAGAACTTGTTTAGAGGCTGCTGCATGGCAGAAGACCTGTACACACTCCCATTGCATTTTGGGTATATGCACATGTCATCATCATGCAGCTGTCACTGCTGGCCTCTCCTTTACCCCTGAACTGACCAAACAAAACTCTCTGTTTCTCTGAACTGACCAATCAACACTTTCCGTTTCTCTAAACTGACCTATCAATCAACACTGTCCTTTACCCCGAACTGACCAATAAACACTTGATCAACACTACATTTCTGTCTCTCTCTGCCCCTCTCTCTCTGTCTGGGTTTCCCCCCCCCCTTTCAAGCCAGTAGAGGGGAGTCATATAGTCGCAGAAGGTTGTGTATAGTCACATTTTAAAACATATTTAGACATCATATGATTATTGTTCTTGTCTAGATATTGTTTTATTTTCCTTGAGTCAGTGAGTGCATTAGTTGGAACCAGGTGATGGCCTGGTGTTTTACACTAACACAGGAAGAGTTCGTATTGGTTCACAGAGGATCAGTACGTAAGCACTGTATGTGCAGAGAGAGAGGTGTGTGTGTGTGTGTGTGTGTGTGTGTGTGTGTGTGTGTGTGTGTGTGTGTGTGTGTGTGTGTGTGTGTGTGTGTGTGTGTGTGTGTGTGTGTGTGTGTGTGTGTGTGTGTGTGTGTGTGTGTGTGTGTGTGTGTGTGCGTGCGAAAGCAATACTTTAAAAAGAGACGTCCTGTGATCATTTGAGAAGTGTTTGTACTTTATTGTATTGTTGTTGTTTATAGTATTTATTGGCCTTGAGATTTTGGCTGGTTTTGTTGTAAGATGGTGAAATTACACAGTGTTGGTTGAATTGTTCAAGTTGTTTGTTTCCCATTGAAGTTTAGATTTTTTTGCTTTTCTCCCTCCTGTCTTTCCTTTTGAATACAATATTTAACATGGTTGTAATAAATGGCTTGTTACTTTTTCTGTTCTGATGTGTGTGTATATATACAAATGTATTTACAGAACTTAAATACATTTGAAGAGAATATCAAATTACTCAATCTGTTGACATGTTTATGTTCCTTCTGAAGAGACATACACACACACACACACACACACACACACACACACACACACACAGTAAGGCTGAGTAGGGAGTAACTCCTACAGTGCAGGTTAAAGAACATTGAGCTGAGCTGTGTTGATAAAGGAAGTTAAACAGAGTAGTCTAGTTCGAGTGCAGCTGTGTGTGTGTGTGTGTTTTCTCTTATCTGACAGTTTGTTTGGCCTCTCCAGTCTCCTCCAGCTGTACCCCCTCACACAGATGACCTGCTGCCCAGAGAGGAGTGGGGATGACTGGGCAGGAGCAGGCATCACCATGAGGACTGTTGGTGGTCCTCCATCTCACTCTCTTGTCCCTCTCTCTTGCCTCCTGAAGTGATTCTCGTTAAGGTGTCGTGTTTCTGCTCCTCAGTGGGGTTAAGGACTCCTCACACCTGCCCACAGCTCATGGAAAGGATGAGACCTTTACAGCACACACAAAGACACTCAGACACACACAGTGCATGGAAAGGATGAGACCGTTACAGCACACACAAAGACACTCAGACACACACAGTGCATGGGAGAGAAACGTGTACGTACGTGCGTGCATGCGCACTTGCGTGTGTGTCAGCTTGACTTTCCCCAGCTTTCTCTGCAAGACTTTGCCACAGCCAAAATGTAAACACACTCTTACTCTCTGTGTCTCTCTCTCCCTCTTTCTCCCTCTCTCTCTTTCTCTCTCTGGGGTCGGGGTTAAGCACACAGCTCCTTTGAAGGTCCGTACCTCCTTAACCCTTCCTCTCCTGTGTTAGAGAGTGCTGAAAGGAGGAGCGGGGGAGTGGAGAGGCCCCTGATCCATCTGTTAAACAAACACAGTGGAGATGAATCACCCTACCACAAGCTCCTAGAGGAATGTTCAGTACACTACCGTAATAATACAACAGGGCTCTCCAGACAGAGATAAGAAACAACCAGATTATGAATGAGAAATGTCTCTCTGTAACTGTTGAGACCATCAAAGATTGTGTGTGTGTGTGTGTGTGTGTGTGTGTGTGTGTGTGTGTGTGTGTGTGTGTGTGTGTGTGCATGCTTGTGTGCATGTGTATATTATAAAAGCTGAATGTTCAGTCTGGAGACTGTCTTATGATCAAAGAGCCTAAGTGGTGCTTATCGGTATCTCCAGCCAGGTCACCCATGATACAAATCAGTATTCGACGTTCATCCATGTCTGAGGATGTCGGGAGATGATGTGGAAACCAGCCACTAGGGGCAACAGTGAGCACTGTTACCTTCAAAAAGATGTTCTATTGTGGATGGGGATGGTGGATGGGTGTAAGCATTTGCCTCTGATTCTGAAGGTTGCAAGTTGGAATCCAGTGATAGAAAGTTGGTTTTTAGATTTTGTTTTAAGCCTATCCCAAACCTTAACCCTTACCTTAACCATTCAGAGTTAATGACTAACCTTAAGATTTAAGACTAACCCTAAACTTAACCCTAACCTTAAAAAATCTGAGTTAATGCCTAATCTGAACCTTAAACACTTCAAAATTTGACGTTTCCAACATCAAAATTTGACGTTTGAGAAGCATGGATGAAAGTCTAATTCTAACGTGAGACTGAGAGCTAGTTGGTTATCTCTCCCTTCCTCACTCCCTCTTTATTCCCCTCTCCCTCTATACTCCCTTACGTCTTCCCTCTCTTTCTTCCCCTTTCCCCCTCTCCATTCCTCCTTCATCCCTCTCTCCTCCTTCCCTCTCTTTCTTCCCCTCTACATCCCCCTCTCCCTCCTTCCTTGGTTTTGGTTTTACACAAGTATTAGATCTAATTATAATCTGACATCAATATCTTCAGTTTTACCCATCCTCTTTAAGAACACAGGCATTTGTGCGATGTTCAGCCCTTAATGACATCATTTGGGGGAAATAAGTCATTAGAAATGGAGTGTAATTGAAAAAGCTGATTATGTTCCACTTACAGCAGTAGGTCCTAGGAGTCAGTCACTTACAGAAGTAGAGTGGTCTGGTGGTCGTCTGGCTTTGGCGTCTAACTCAGGCTCTGTGTGTTTAAAACATAGAATTAGCATGGATAGAGCGTAAGAGAAACAGGTGTGCTACAGTAAGGCTGGAACAAAAGTAACTGCTCGTAAGTAAGTTGTATCTGCCAACAGTTACCCAGGCTACATTAGCTAGCTAGTAGCTATACACATATTTTACAGCTAGTTACTACAGCTGCTGCATGCAACAATGATATCCTACTTACAGTACCATGACGATGGCAGTCCCACATCATTCGACCCAACATTCCAAACGGTATGTATCAAATATGGTACACCCACCAGGCAAAGTTGATTAGAAGGATAATGTCTGTTCTATAAATTCTAATTCCATGGTTTAAAAGCCCTGAGAGTGGTAATGTCATTAAGCTGTTCATAGTAACGAGCCCCAGACTCAGGCTAATAACCCCAAATGAGACTTTATGGCTGAAATAGTCTTGGTTGTTCTGGAGTAGATCTTCATATGGATACAAAGCTGTCAGGGATAAGAGAGGGCAAAGAGCACAGGGGTGGGTGTACACACAAGCAGTTGTCATTGGGCAAGCAGGCGTGCATGTGTATTGTAGCTGTACTGAGATATGATGCAGGTGGACTGATGCACTGCGCCCTGGCAGGGAGACGGGACTTCATTTTCAGACTTTTAGCTCCATTACAAGATGCTCATACAGAAGCTCTCGTCTATTTGTGTTTCTGTGAGTAGGGTTAATGGGATTGTTCTGGATTTTGACAATAAGGAAATCTACTAGCATGCTAACTGTTCCCATAGACTTCCAGTTCCAATCATTGCGCTAACAGTAATTAGCAATTGCACTAACGCTATTTAGCAACTTCCTTTAAACTGAACACAGATACATAAAAATGTTATCCATGAGTTCATCTGACTCTGGCGAAGTAAGGGGCTTCATTGCCAAAATCCCAAACTACCCCTATAAGGATAAAGACGCACACAAACAGACAAAAACACAAAACATAGTGGGGGTGAGATCTGGTAAATTGTGCACAGGATAGATAAATACTGATCATCATTACACTGAACTCATCATTAGTCCTCCCCCTCTCTCTCACACACACAGGCTCAGTCTGGCACACAAACACAACTCTGGAACCATGGAGATGCTATATAAACTTGTAATCAATTTCTCTCTCTCTCTCTCTCTCTCTCTCTCTCTCACACACACAGACACAGACACAGACACACACACAGACACAGACACACACTGTGTGAGCTGCAGCATGAAGACAATAGGAGGGGTTGCAGGTCAATCAGACAGGTCAGGGAGGTCAGACTAACTTCATTAGAGAATCTAGAAAGGCTGTTGTAATACCTCACCACTGGTCTAGTGCAGTGGTGGTCACTAAATACCCGGGCTGTGACGTGGTTGGAGTTGTCAAAAAAGCAGCATGACAGAAATATGATGCCAAGTTTTTAGAACTACCGGTAGTTTCTTTGGGAAGATATACACTGAGTGTACAAAACATTAGGTACACCTGCTCTTTCCATGACATAGACTGACCAGGTCAATCCAGGTGAAAGCCATGATCCTTTCTTGATGTCACCTGTAAAATCCACTTCAATCAGTGTAGATGAAGGGGAGGAGACAGGTTAAAGAATGATTTTTAAGCCTTGAGGCAATTGAGAAATTAATTGTGTATGTGTGCCATTCAGAAGGCGAATGTGTGCCAGACAAAATATTTAAGTGCCTTTGAACAGGGTCCGGTAGTAGGCGCACCGGTTTTCCAGGCGCACCGGTTTGAGTGTGTCATGAACTGGAACACTGCTGGGTTTTTCACGCTCAACAGTTTCCTGCATGTATCAAGAATGGTCCACCACCCAAAGGACATCCAGCCAATTTGACACAACTGTGGGAAGCATTGGAGTCAACATGGGCCAGCATCCCTGTAGAGTCCACGCCCCGACGAATTGAGGCTGTTCTGAAGGCAAAAGGGGGTGCAACTCCTAAAGTGTTCTTAACGTTTTATACACTCAGTGTATAACGCGATCTGGGCATTTGAACAACAGCATATTTCACTTTTGCATGTCAAAACCCGAATGACTACTGCAACACATGCTGACACTGTTTTGAACAGATTAGATTACACTATTTAGAATGAGCAGCCAGCTCACGAACAAACGAGTGCACGAAGGAGAACGCAACAAACATGCAGATACAATCATTGAAAACACATTATCTAACTGGGGATAGCTAGCTTACATAATGTCACAAATCATGATGACCTAGCCAGCTAACTTTCATTCTGAAATAACTTCATATGTCATAAGTTATTCAGATATTAGTTTAGAAAGACTTGAAATTGGCATGTGAGCTAACTAGCTAGCAAGCTGCCAGATAGCTATAGCTAGCTAGCTGCTTATCAAAAGGTAGATAACTGGTTCTAACATTTTGCAAACTATTTCTCAATGTTTCTCAAAATTACTGTAGCTGGCTAATTAATTGATCATGCTTTGTGATACACCTGGTTTTATGCTGTTTTAGTCCACACTATGTTTCCCTGTCACCTACAGTAGAACCTGATAAACAACATGAGGACACACAATATAATTGGCCAGCCACCGTCATGTTTTTCTGTCCTACCAGATCCACAAAGGTTCCAGCTTTTGTATCCCTCTGTCTTTCAACTCTTGTTGGATGTAGATGTCTGGTTTATCTAGATGTCTAGTTTCTCAAGACCCAGGCTCCCATGACTGTTATGATTATTCATTTACAAGTAAATTACAAGTATCTTTTTGCTTTAGCGCCATCTGTACCTGATCGAGCAGATCTAGTCTCGCGTGCGGAAGGAAGTAAACCATCTGGCACGAGAGACTCATTTGGAGGGAGACTAGAGCAGACCCAAAAGTTCTGACTGAAAGCACATTTGAGCGTCCCAGGATGATCCATTTACTTTTTACTGCTATAATTTATGCTGTGAAATCCTGCAATTTCATTGGGGCAGTTCCCACTCAGAGCAAATAGTTGGCAAAACAATCCAAGTAATGTTCTCACGGCCTATGCGCCCCGGAGGTGGAGCTGCTGCAGCCAGTCACTGAAGAGCAGAATAGTAAGTAACTGAACAGCTTGTATTGAACAATATAGTTTTGAAAGAGGAAAAAGTACACATTTACTGCACTTTTATGAGCATTTAAAACATGATCCATCAATTATATAATATATATTTTTAAAATATATGTGTACTTATTTTTACCAATCACAAGTGGGGCGCCACCCCTAAGGCCCTAATGGAGCAGGCCGCCACTGGTCAAGTGCTCTATATAGTCCATACAGTCTGCAGTATAGATGCATGTATGTGTTAACCCTAATCCTGCAGGTTTAGAGGGTCAAAGGCTGTTCAAGTGGTGGACTGAGATCCATCCTAATTTCCCATCTGTTTGCAGCATGGAGCTCTGTGAGGAGGCCCAGTGACCAGCCGGCATGTCTCCAGTGCGGCGCTCCATGAGGAGGCCCAGTGACCAGCCTGCATGTCTCCAGCGCGGCGCTCCATGAGGAGGCCCAGTGACCAGCCTGCATGTCTCTAGTACGGCGCTCCATGAGGAGGCCCAGTGACCAGCCTGCATGACTCCAGTGCGGCGCTCCATGAGGAGGCCCAGTGACCAGCCTGCATGTCTCTAGTACGGCGCTCCATGAGGAGGCCCAGTGACCAGCCTGCATGTCTTCAGCGCGGCGCTCCATGAGGAGGCCCAGTGATCAGCCTGCATGTCTACAGTGCGGCGCTCCATGAGGAGATCCCCTAATGCACAAAAAGACAAACCACCTCTAATAGAGTCATGCTCTGTTCACCAGCCCAGAAACTCAAACAAACTACTATTAGACCCTAGAAACGTCCCTCGCATAAACACATGAATAGGCACAGACAGACAGGCACACACACACACACACACACACACACACACACACACACACACACACACACACACACACACACACACACACACACACACACACACACACACACACACACACACACACACACACACACACACACACACACACACACACACACACACACACACACACACACACACACACACACACACACACACACACACACACACACACGAAAGCGAGGAGTGGAGACGCACCCCCCAGTGAGTAGTTGGAGGGTTGGGGGTCGACGTGGAGCCAGTGTCCAGTCTCATTACAGACAGGGGAGTTGAGAGGCATGCTAATCCACCCATCCCCCTCCACCCATACACACACATACACACAACCCTCTTTCACCATCTAGAAAACCAGCAAGTGCGACTTCAAATAATTGTATTTAATTATATTATTTATTATATTATAACGTCTCATGTCAATCAACTTTAAAGCAACTGCAGACGAGACTGTAACGTCCAGGCCTCAGGCCCTACTTCAGCAGCCAGGCAGCACATGCAGCCAGCAGGCTCCTTCCCCAGCATTCCCCCAGTGTTCCCTGGAGGTTTGTTGTTACCCATGTTCCATGATGTTGGCAAACAGCCCGACAAGACCCCTGCAGAGACACTAACACACAACAAAAACATCAATAAACAAACAAACGCATAAACACACCCCTACACACATCCCCCAATGCACACACAAGCCTTCCCTATTTACCATCCCATTGTTGGCCATATTTTCCCCTACTCCCCCCTCCCCTCCCCAAACATACACACACATACACTCCATGCATCCCTTAAATATGGTCTCTCATCACTAATCGATGAGCCCAAAGAGCATCATTACCATAAACACAGACTTCCTCTCAGGGACATACACGCTTTGTTTGGGCTGTCCTGTTGACCTTTAATAATGGATATCCAAATGTTTATCACCTCCGCTCAGTGGGGGAGAGAGAGAGGAGGAGAGAGGGAAGCATCTTTAAGGAAGATCCACTTTGGTTTTTTAACATTCGTTGTCTTCACTTCTTGTTAGTTACTGCAGATTTAGGCTTTGTGTTCGTGCATCCATCAAAGTAGCTAGAGCTGAGATGTGTGATGAGGTGGAGAGGGACAAGCTTTGATGGAAAAAGGGGAAGGAAGGATTTCTCTATACTGCAAATGTAATTGAATTTATTTTTGAGACTTGCAAACCTGCTTAAAATGAATAAGAGTTCTGGCCAAATTAGGAGAGGAAGTAAAGTCATTATTATTCCTTGTTTGCCATTATAGTTAAGATCCAATGATGGTTATTGGCAAGAGTGGAGATGGGTTCAATCCGAAGGATCAGTACGGGGCAGCTGTGAGGTCATCAGACACTTCCCTGAAGTATGTGTGGTGCCTCCACTCATCTCACTTCGGTCTCTCGGTGGACCCACTCTCCACAAGTAGAGCCCCACCAGCCACTATACTTTAATTCAATTCACAAGGTATTACAAACTGACCACAGTATTTAATTGGCAGTCTTTCTCCAATGTATTTACAATGACATCATCCACAGACGTTGGTACATTAGGGAAGGAGTGGGAGCTTATTAAAAATCGCTAAAAGGGCATTGCGCCCTAAAGTACAAAGAGGTACTTGCATTTTGTTTTGTGTGTGTTCTCTGTTAAATGTTTGCTTAGCCTACATGTTCACACGTTTTATAAATGTAATGTATGCAATAACTATGTATTCATACTTCAACTCTTCCATATCCATGCGATGTCCACCGCCCTCATATGACATGTCTGATCAAATGTTTTATCTGGTTCTTCAATGACAGACGAAACAGACAAGGTTTTGATTCTAGACTTTGATTCTATATAAGTGAAGGCCAACAAAATCCAATGTATTATATGGAATGTGCACAGGCTTCATGATGCCAAAAAAAAGGTTATTGAACATTTAAAGGGATTGTCAGCAGATGTGGTTTTCCCGCAAGAGCTACACTTCAAACAATGAGAAATGTAATACTTAAAGAGGAGCTTGGTTGGAGGGGCCTTTGCAGGCACCTACTGTATTAACAGAAGATGTTTAGGCTTCCTGATAAATAAGAATACACCCTTTTCCCTTATATCCCAGCACATGGACCAAGGCCATTTTAAAATGTTGAATTGTACCTTACAAGGGGGAAAACATGCAATTGATTTAATTGTATATCCCCCATGGGCAAATCTGGTGTTTTTAGATAGATTTTAAGCTATATTAGATCAGACCCACACTGGAACTATTAGTTTAGCAGGTGACCTAAATCAAACATTCAGCAAGTTAGACAGAGAAATGGAAAAGGGAAATTCAAGAAGCCTCCAAAGAGGCTGACCAATTCCATCAATATACAATATTTTCCATGACACCCGGAGATTATTATTCCCAACTACAAAAGGCTACTCCTTTTTTTCTCAAAGTAAGAAAAGCTATTCAAGAATCGACTACAATGTACTGGGTTACAAAATCCATTTCCCACTGTGATTATTAAAACCTACCCTAACCAGAAACAGTGGATGGATGTCGGCATTCGCGCAAAACTGAAAGCGCGAACCACCGCATTTAACCATGAAAAGAGGTCTGGGAATGTGGTTGAATATAAACCGTGTAGTTATTCCCTCCGCAAGGCAATCAAACAAGTGAACATGCCGGTACAGGGACAAAGTGGGGTCGCAATTCAACAGCTCAGACAGGAGACGTATGTGGCAGGGTCTACACGAAATCACGGATTACAAAAAGAAAACCAGCCACGCCACGCTTCCAGACAAACGAAACACCTTCTTTGCCCGCTTTGAGGATAATACAGTGCCACCTTCGCGGCCCACTAACAAGGACCCCCCACCCCTTCTCTGTGTCTAAATGACACAAAAACGATTTTCACACACTCAGTCACAACACGTGCCTGGCTTCAAAAGTGTGTTGTGAGTGACTTCAGCAGCAGGCGCTCAGCTCGTGCACAGGCCAGCAGCAATTTCCGCAAATTGCAAATCATTGTTGGCTGACTGCAGCTGCCTGTGCAGGAGCTAAGCGTCTGCTGCTGACGTCACTCACAATGCATTTTTGCAGCCAGTCACGATAACTAACTACCAATACACTGCTTAAAACTATAATTGTTCAGAATGTGTAGGTTTACTAGATAAAAAGAAAATAAATCAAATGTAATTGTTCAAAAATGAAATGTGTTGTGTTTATATTACTTTTACAAATACAAATATGTGATAAACAAACAAATCTAAACTAACAATGACGCAGTTTTACGTTATTACGCAATGATATCGCAACGTCATTTAGCAACTTTTAGCAACAAATCGACCTGCCTCTAGCAACTCCCCCTGAAAATGAGTTGGCAACACTGCGCAGCACTCACTTCTGTCATCAGGAAGTGCTTTGAGACCCACTTCAGTTTGCATACCGCCCCAACAGGTCCACAGACGATGCAATCGCCATCACACTGCACACTGCCCTATCCCATCTGAGCAAGAGGAATACCTATGTAAGAATGCTGTTCATTGACTACAGCTCAGCATTCAACACCACAGTACCCTCAAGCTCATCATCAAGCTGGAGGCCCTGGGTCTCAACCCCGCCCTGTGCAATTGGGTCCTGGACTTTCTGACGGGCAGTCCCCAGGTGGTGAAGGTAGGAAACAACATCCCCACTTCGCTGACCCTCAACCACAATGGTGCGTGCTCAGCCCCCTCCTGTACTCCCTGTTCACCCACGACTGCATGGCCATCAAATCAAATCATATCAAATGTATTTATAAATCCCTTCTTACATCAGCTGATGTCACAAAGTGCTGTACAGAAACCCAGCCTAAAACCCCAAACAGCAAGCATTGCAGGTGTAGAAGCACAGTGGCTAGGAAAAACTCCCTAGAAAGGCCAGAACCTAGGAAGAACCTAGAGAGAAACCAGGCTATGAGGGGTGGTCAGTCCTCTTCTGGCTGTGCCGGTGGAGATTATAACAGAACATGGCCAAGATGTTCAAATGTTCATAGATGACCAGCAGGGTCAAATAATAATAATCACAGTGGTTGTCGAGGGTGGAACAAGTCAGCACCTCAGGAGTAAATGTCAGTTGGCTTTTCATAGCCGAACATTCAGAGTATCTCTACTGCTCCTGCTGTCTCTAGAGAGTTGAAAACAGCAGGTCTGGGACAGGTAGAATGCCTGTGAATGTCTCCAACTCAATCATCAAGTTTACAGACGACACAACAGTGGTAGGCTTGATTACCAACAACGGCGAGGAAGCCTACAGGGAGGAGGTGAGGGCCCTCGTAGTGTGGTGTCAGGAAAACAACCTCTCGTTCAAATTCAACAAAACAAAGGAGATGATTGTGGACTTCAAGCAACAGCAGAGGGCCCACCCTATCCACATCGAAGGGACAGCAGTGGAGAAGGTGGAAAGTTTTAAGTTCCTCAGCGTACACATCACAGACACACTGAAATGGTCCACCCACACAGGCAGTGTGGTGAAGAAGCCGCAACAACGCCTCTTCAACCTCAGGAGGCTTAAGAAATTTGGCTTGTCACCCAAAACCCTGACAAACTTCTACAGATGCACAATCAAGAGCATCCTGTCCGGCTGTATCACAGCCTGGTACGGCAACTATACCACCTTCAACCGCATGGCTCTCCAGAGGGTTGTGTAGTCTGCACAACGCATCGCCGGGGGCAAACTACCTGCCCTCCATGACACCTAGAGGGCCTGATGTCACAGGAAGGCCAAAAAGATCATCAAGGACAACAACCACCCAAGCCCCTGCCTGTTCACACCGGTACCATCCAGAAGGAGAGGTCAGTACAGGTGCATCAAAGCTGGAACCCGAGAGACTGAAAAACAGCTTCTCTCTCAAGGCAATCAGACTGTTAAACAGCCATCACTAACTCAGAGAGTCTGCTGCCTACATTGAGACCCAATCACTGGCCACTTTATTAAATTGATCACTAGTCACTTTCAACAATGCCACTTCAAATAATGTCAGTTTAATAGTGTTTACATATCTTGCATTACTCATATCATATGTATATACTGTATTTTATACCATCTATTGCACCTTGCCTATGGCGCTCGGCCATCGCTCATCCATATATTTATATGTACATATTCTCATTAGGTGGCTTTTTTACTTGCAAAATATATTGAAATGCACTAAAGACAAACAAAGGGTACAAATGGAAGATTTGCATGTTCATCCCCAGAATCCTTTCACTTGTCTGTTTTCAAAAGATGGAGCAAAGAACATGAACAACTTCATAGTAAAGAACACTATAACAACATGGAAGGAAATGAAACGCATTCTACAATAACCAATATCACCCCCTAAAAACACACCGCTTTGGAACAATCCTTGGATAGCTTTACAGAAATCACAGATCATTTGGCCCACAGCACATCTTCAGAGTCACATCACGTGTAGAACTAACAATGAGTCAATGATTCCTGCTTTCTGGGAGTGCTATAAAGTCCAAAAGTTATGGGCAGTTAGAAAGCTGGCTGTCAGAAGTTGAATAATGTAAATCTACTTTTAATCTGTCTATCTGCATATTTAAAGACACCCAATGAGTCGGACAATATTATTTTTGTCCCTTGTAGTGAAGAAGCTATTACTTAAACACTGGAAGTCAAACGATACTCCAACGTTAAGTGAATGGAAGAATCACATTCTTTATGATTTCAATATCATTTGTAAAAAAATCTGGCTACAGACAGAAACAACATAAAACAATTTGAAGTCATATGGGCCACAGTCTTACAAGCATTAGAAACAACATTGGGTGCGGTTACTGTGGGAACATGTAGGTCTGAGCAAGTGTGATGGCTTTAATGTTTGTGATAATGTATGTATGTAAATGTTAAGTTGTCTATTAGTTTTGACCATGTATTGTTCAAAAAAATATATAATAAGTTAAATAAAATATTTAAAAAAAAGGGATGTGTGATGTGTGTCTCTGAAGTGTGTGTATATTCATGGCTGGAGGTTGATGTGTGTGCGCTGGTGTCTGCCCCTCCTCTCCTCTCCCAAGGGACAGCAGAGTGACAGAGGGAGACCCAGGGATGGATGGAGCAGAAAACGACAAACAATAACAGATGATCAGCTTGCGAGTCAGGAGGAGGCCTTCAAATATTAATCAGCTGTTAAAAGGTCTGGTGGCGTTTACATGGGTGTGAGGTCCCCATCTCCTCAACCTCACACTGTCATCCCCGACAACACACTTTTATTTTAATAGCATCGCTACATTAGCATTAACAACTTTGTATGTATCATGTGTGTGTGTGTCCGTATGAGTGTGTGTGTGGCATCTCCATGCATGAGTGGCCTGTGAGTGTGTATTTCATCAAAAATACATACAGCTGCGTCTCCCTATTCCCTCCATCGCTATATTGTTATTTTTTCCCTCCAATGGCTCTAGGTCACGACAATATGCTGTGTGTGTGTGTGTGTGTGTGTGTGTGTGTGTGTGTGTGTGTGTGTGTGTGTGTGTGTGTGTGTGTGTGTGTCACGTTTGCATTTGTAGATGCATTTTCCTGGTTCTGCTGCTCTCCTCTCGTCTGTCTCACCATCTTCAACACAATATGATCAGTAGAGTTACAGTCAACTGGTAGGCATAACATCATACTGTATTTCCATTAGCTACAATAGATGATTGTTAGTCCCATTTGATACATTAGTCCCATCTGTCTCCTGTTATGTTGTAATGTAGTCTAACAAAGGTGACGACTGAGCTGTTTACTGTCTTCAGTCTGAAGATGACAATGCTCTTTGGATCACAGGTAGCAACTAGTCAGTGAAGATCAGTTATAGTCACTAAAAATGACTGGATGTATTAGCTGTGGCACAGTCCACAGAGAAACGTGTGATATCAGGTGTGAGACAGCTTGAAATCACGAGATTACACTTCTCTCGCTTTGTCAGCAGCCGTTGGTCAGATGGGGAAAATGCACACGCACACACACGCACGTCTGTGGCGATCTGAAAAGATTCTGTGTTGTGAGAACCCTGGACCCTGTCCTCCAAAGATAATTCGTAAACATCCAAATAACTTCACAGATCTTAATTATAAAGGGTTTAAACACTGTTTCCCATGCTTGTTCAATGAACCATAAACAGTTCATGTATATGCACATGTAGCACGGTCATTAAGACACTAACAGTTTACAGACGGTAGGCAATTAAGGTCACAGTTATGAAAACTTTGGACACTAAAGAGGCCTTTCTGAAAACACCAAAAGAAAGATGCTCAGGGTCCCTGCTCATCTGTGTGAATGTGCCTTAGGCATGCTGCAAGGACGCATGAGTACTGCAGAGGTGGCCAGGGCAATAAATTGCAATGTCTGTACTGTGAGACGGCTAAGACAGCGCTACAGAGAGACAGGACGGACAGCTGATCATCCTCGCAGTGGCAGACCACGTGTAACAACACAGGCACAGGATCGGTACATCCGAACATCACACCTGCAGGACAGGTACAGGATGGCAACAACAACTGCCCGAGTTACACCAGGAACGCACAATCCCTCCATCAGTGCTCAGACTGTCAGCAATAGGCTGAGAGAGGCTGGACTGAGGGCTTGTAGGCCTGTTGTAAGACAGGTCCTCACCAGACATCACCGGCAACAATGTTGCCTATGGGCACAAACCCACCATTGCTGGACCAGACAGAACTAGCAAAAAGTGCTCTTCACTGACGAGTGGCGGTTTTGTCTCACCGGGGGTAATGGTCGAATTTGCATTTATCGTCAAAGGAATGAGCGTTACACGAAGCCTGTACTCTGGAGCGTGATCGATTTGGAGTTGGAGGGTCCGTCATGGTCTGGGGCGATGTGTCACAGCATCATCGGACTGAGCTTGTTGTCATTGCAGGCAATCTCAACACTGTGCGTTACAGAGGAGACATCTTCCTCCCTCATGTGGTACCCTTCCTGCAGGCTCATCCCGACATGACCCTCGAGCATGACAATGCCACCAGCCATACTGCTCGTTCTGTGCATGATTTCCTGCCATGGCCAGCGAAGAGCCCGGATCTCAATCCCATTGAGCACTTCTGGAACCTGTTGGATCTGAGGGTGAGGGCCAGGGCCATTCCCCCCAGAAATGTCTGGGAACTTGTAGGTGCCTTGGTGGAAGAGTGGGGTAACATCTCACAACAAGAACTGTCAAATCTGGTGCAGTCCATGAGGAGGAGATGCACTGCAGTACTTAATGCAGCTGGTGGCCACACCAGATACTGACTGTTACTTTTGATTTTGACCCCCCTTTGTTCAGGGACACATTATACCATTTCTGTTAGTCACATGTCTGTGTAACTTGTTCAGTGTATGTCGCAGTTGTTGAATCTTGTCATTTTCATCCAAGTATTTACACATATTAAGTTTGCTGAAAATAAACCCAGTTGACAGTGAGAGGACGTTTCATTTTCTGCTGAGTTTATATAGGCTAAATACAGACCTTATAGATATGTAGGTAGGCTATAAATAGAAGTAGAGAGAGACACAGAGATACAGAATGGAAAACAGACCACATGCCTTATCAGACACACACACACACACACACACACACACACACACACACACACACACACACACACACACACACACACACACACACACACACACACACACACACACACACACACACACACACACACACACACACACACAGTAGTGGAGCTTCTATGTCAGTAGTTTGCCATTGGGGGCAACAGAGGCTTTGTCCATGTATTGCCATAGAGACAGGATAGTACAGCAGGGTAGAGGGCAGTCCGAAGGGAACGTTTCTCAAGTTTCTAACTGCTGATCAGAAACTCCCACCAGATAAAATTACCTTGGATCAAGAGGATTATTTTCAGACTGTTGAGGAACAACTCTTAATGTGCATTTGTATGTGTTTGTATGTGTGTTTATGTGTTTGTATGTGTGTGTATGTGTTTGTATGTCTTTGTGTGTGTTTGTATGTGTTTGTCTTTGTTTATCAAATAAATCAAAAATGTATTGGTCACATACACATGGTTAGCAGATGTTAATGCGAGTGCAGCGAAATGTTTGTGCCTCTAGTTCTGACAGTGCAGTAATATCTAACAAGTAATCTAACAATTCCACAACAACTACTTAATACACACAAATCTAAAGGGATGGAATAAGAGTATGTGCATATAAATATATGGATGAGCGATGACCGAGTGGCATAGGCAAGATGACATAGATGGTATAAAATATAGTATACACATATGAGATGAATATGTAAGATGTGTAAACATTACTAAAGTGGCATTATGAAAGTGGCCAATGATTTCAAGTCTGTATGTTGGCAGTAGCCTCTCTATGTTAGTTATGGCTGTTTAACAGTCTATGGCATTGAGATAGAAGCTGTTTTTCAGTCTCTCGGTCCCAGTTTTGATGCACCTGTACTGACCTCCTGCCTTCTGGATAATGGCGAGGTGAACAGGCAGTGGCTTGGGTGGTTGTTGTCATTGATGATTTTTTGGGCTTTCCTGTGACATGCTGTAGGTGTCCTGGAGAGCAGGTAGTTTGCCCCCGGTGATGTGTTGTGCAGACCGCACCACCCTCTGGAGAGTCTTGGGGTTGTGGGTGGTGCAGTTGCTATACCCGACGGTGATACAGCCTGACAAGATGCTCTCAATTGTGCATCTGTAAAAGTTTGTGAGGGTTTAAAGGTGGACAAGCCAAATTTCTTCAGCTTCCTGAGGTTGAAGAGGCGCTGTTGCTGTTGTGCCTTCTTCACCACACGGTCTGTGTGGATGGACCATTTCAGTTCGTCCGTGATGTGTACGCCGAGGAACTTAAAACTTTCCACCGTCTCCACTGCTGTCCCGTTGATGTGAATAGGGGGGGTGCTCCCTCTGCTGCTTCCTGAAGCCCACGTTTATATTGGAAGTGTGTGTGTGTGTGTGTGTGTGTGTGTGTGTGTGTGTGTGTGTGTGTGTGTGTGTGAGAGACAAAGATCTGATGAGTGTATCACACAGATGATTGAAAAACAGACATAGATCAGAGATGCACATTAAGAGTTGTTCCTCAACAGTGTGAATAATGGGAATTGATGGGAAATTATGTAAATATATCACTAGCCACTTTAAACAATGCTACCTTATATAATGTTACTTACCCTACATTATTCATCTCATATGCATACGTATATACTGTACTCTACATCATCGACTGCATCCTTATGTAATACATGTATCACTAGCCACTTTAACTATGCCACTTTGTTTACTTTGTCTACATACTCATCTCATATGTATATACTGTACTCGATACCATCTACTGTATGCTGCTCTGTACCATCACTCATTCATATATCCTTATGTACATATTCTTTATCCCCTTACACTGTGTATAAGAGAGTAGTTTTGGAATTGTTAGTTAGATTACTTGTTGGTTATCACTGCATTGTCGGAAGTAGAAGCACAAGCATTTCGCTACACTCGCATTAACATCTGCTAACCATGTGTATGTGACAAATACAATTGGATTTGATTTGATTTGAGGTGGATCAACAGCTCCAGATAATTATCATAGCATTCATAAAAACAAAGTGACAAAAATGTGACTATCGGAGTTAACATACTGTATGTACCTGGGATAGTGTGTTTCACAGGAGTTTAAGATGGAGAGTTTGAAGAAAGGCAGAGAGATAAGGAGGAGAAACTGAAGAAGTCTGCTCAAATTTGACAAATTCCTCACATTGGGTGGCTAACACGCACACAAACACTGGAAAACCCATCATAGTCACATTTGCCATCTTGCAGGAGAACGAGGCAAAGCGAGGCCATGTTGAGAAGTCGGAAAGAGAGAGGGATGCTGTGCGTTAGAAAGAGGGAGGGAGAGACAGAGTGCACTCATGGAGGCTTGCAAACTGAGCAGTGCATGGTGGAGAAGATTGCCCTCTACTGGACCTTCCTGGAACAGGTCCTCAGACTGATCAAGGTACCCAAGACTGGCACTCACTACGGCCTTTTCACACTACTACTCTGACCAACTAAGCTGAGGATGCAGCGACTGAGAGATTTCCGGGAAAATTACCTAGAAAGTTTTCGGGAAAGTTACCTGGGAAAATTACCTGGGAAATTACCTGTGTGTGAAAATTGATAATATCAGGATGTTCATTTGTGCCAATTTGAAGTTTGAAGTTTCTGGGAAAGTTACAGTTAATGACCTGAAAAGTTATAATGGCTAAACCTTCACAATTCACCCCTCCTGAGAAAAGTGTTTATCTATTAAACTTTTAAGCCTCTGGACATGCCGCTAACATTCTTAACTTTAAAAAAACGTCCATATTTCTTGTGGGATTAGCACACTTGCTTTCTCTTGGAAATGTGGGCTGATTAATCTACCAGCTCATGTTTGTTGCAAATGTAATTTCCACATCCTGGTTCAACCCAAATCCCAGATTCAACCACAACCCTAACCCTAACTTCATGTCCACATCCTGGTTCAAACCTAATCCTCAACCACAACCCTAAACCTAGCTTCATGTTCAAATGTATACAGTTGAAGGCGGAAGTTTACGTACACCTTAACCAAATACATTTAAACTCAGTTTTTCACAATTCCTGACATTTAATCCTAGTAAAAAGTCCCTGTCTTAGGTCAGTTAGGATCACCACTTTATTTTAAGAATGTGAAATGTCAGAATAATAGTAGAAAGAATGATTTAGTAGAAAGAATTATTTATTTCAGCTTTGATTTCTTTCATCACGTTCCCAGTGGGTCAGAAGTTTACATACACTCAATTAGTATTTGGTAGCATTGCTTTTAAATTGGCTAGCCTTCCACAAGCTTCCCACAGTAAGTTGGGTGAATTTTGGCCCATTCCTCCTGACAGAGCTGGTGTAACTGAGTCAGGTTTGTAGGCCTCTTGCTCGCACATGCTTTTTCAGTTCTGCCCACAAATCTTCTATGGGATTGAGGTCAGGGCTTTGTGATGGCAACACCTTGACTTTGTTGTCCTTAAGCCATTTTGCCACAACTTTGGAAGTATGCTTGGGGTCATTGTTCATGTGGAAGACCCATTTGTGACCAAGCTTTAACTTCCTGACTGATGTTTTGAGATGCTGCTTCAATATATCCACATAACTTTCCTGCCTCATGATGCCATATATTTTGTGAAGTGCACCAGTCCCTCCTGCCGCAAAGCACCCCCACAACATGATGCTGTCACCCCCATGCTTCATGGTTGGGATGGTGTTCTTCGGCTTGCAAGCCTCCCCCTTTTTCCTCCAAACATAACAATGGTCATTATGGCCAAACAGTTCTATTTTTGTTTCATCAGACCAGAGGACATTTCTCCAAAAATGTCACCATGTGCAGATGCAAACCGTAGTCTTGCTTTTTTTATGGCTGTTTTGGAGCAGTGGCTTCTTCCTTGCTGAGCGGCCTTTCAGGTTGTGTCGATATAGGACTTGTTTTACTGTGGATATAGATACTTTTGTACCTGTTTCCTCCAGCATCTTCACAAGGTCCTTTGCTGTTGTTCTGGGATTGATTTACACTTTTCGCACCAAAGTACGTTAATCTCTAGGAGACAGAACACCTCTCCTTCCTGAGTGGTATGACGGCTACGTGGTCCCAGGGTGTTTATACTTGCGTACTATTGTTTGTATAGATGAACGTGGTACCTTCAGGTGTTTGGAAATTGCTCCCAAGGATGAACCAGACTTGTGGAGGTCTACAATTTTTTTTCTGAGGTCTTGGCTGATTTCTTTTGATTTTCCCATGATGTCAATCAAAGAGGCACTGAGTTTGAAGGTAGTCCTTGAAATACATCCACAGGTACACGTCCAATTTACTCAAATTATGTCAATTAGCCTATCAGAAGCTTCTGAAGCCATGACATAATTTTCTGAAATTTTCCAAGCTGTTTAAAAGCACAGTCAACTTAGTGTATGTAAACTTCTGACCCATTGGAATTGTGATACAGTGAATGATAAGTGAAATGATCTGTCTGTAAAAAAATGACTTGTAGATGTCCTAACCGACTTGCCAAAATGATAGTTTGTTAACAAGACATTTGTGGAGTGGTTGAAAAACTAGTTTTAATGACTCCAACCTAAGTGTATGTAAACTTCCCACTTCAACTGTATATTTAGTATGAAGAGATATTGCTGCTGCTGGGGAGGTTTGCCACGCTGCTATCCACCAGAGAGCAGTTGCAGCAGAGGGAAAGAAGCGAGGTGCAGGATCCAGGTGCAGGATCAGGCTGACGGCCAACCGGGGGGCACAACAGATATACACAGACCAGCAGAGCTGCGGTATTCTGCAGAAGAAAAACCTGTTGTCTCAGCTACAGACAGAGCTGGACCAGATACGCGTCACTCTCTGATCACACACTCACAGTCCTTTAGATGGGTCCCAGATTTACCATATAGTACAGTCCATGTGTCTCTATCCAGACTATAAACCGTGGGGGGGGGGGGGTTCAGGTGAGCACATGGTACCACATCCAAATCAAAGCGGCGAAGGAGACACTTCTATTGGGCCAAACCAAAGTGGTAACCTTTAATCTTTACCACATGATGGGTGGGACCGCAGGGTAGGAAGAGGGAGTAGCCATCGATGACACAGTGACACAGCTGGAGAAAATTTGTGATGTCACAACTGGAAAAGGTCAGTGATGTCACAGTGATGTTACAGATAGAGAAGGTTAGTGATGACAGCTAAAGGTCAGCTATTGCCACGTTAACTTGCTAGTCGGAACTAGGAAACTCTGGCATTTCCGACTTGCTAACTGGTTGTAGTTATACAAGTGCCACGGTCAACGAATCAGCAAATTGGAAATTTTAGAGTTTCTTAGCATATGAACATGGCATATGTCACAGTGATGTCAGAGCTGGAGAAGGTTGGTGATGTCACATTGATGTTACAGTTAGAGAAGGTTAGTGATGTCACAGTAATGTAGAGTAGAGGGCAAAATAATTTGCTTACAGTAAAATCTGAATGTATTTTGCTCTCCAGACCCAGCTCTTCATTCAGGATCAGTCTGCCATAGTTAACAACCTCAAAACAGAGCCCTTCTCAGCTTTCTACTAAAGCCAGTTTACCAGGTGTAGGATGATCAAGTGGACAGACAGAGGATACAGCAGGGATGATTGTTCGGGGTTGGCATTCCATATCTGGTGCTGTTTCCACACATATACTAATGTGATGATCATCACTGTGCAGCAAATGTGCCATGATAACAATACTTCTGCAATTAGTCCAAATTTGAGATTTTTGGTTCCAACCGCTGTGTCTTTGTGAGACGGATGATCTCCGTATTTGTGGTTCCACTAAGCATGGAGGAGGAGGTATCATGGTGTGGGGGTGCTTTGCTGGTGACACTGTCTGTGATTTATTTTGAATTCAAGGCACACTTAACCAGCATGGCTACCACAGCACTCTGCACCGATATACCATCCCATCTGGTTTGTGCTTAATGGGACTATCATTTGTTTTTCAACAAGACAATGACCCAACACACCTCCAGGCTGTGTAAGGGCTATTTGACCAAGAAGGAGAATAATGGTATGCTGCATCAGATGACCTGGCCTCCACAATCACCCGACATCAACGGGTGATGGTTTGGGATGAGACTGTTGGTTTGGGATGAGACTTCAATACTGTTGGAAAAGCATTCCAGGTGAAGCTGGTTGAGAGAATGCCAAGAGTGTGCAAAGACAAGGGTGGCTACTTTGAAGAATCTAAAATCTAAAATATATTTTGATTTGTTAAATATTTTTTGCTTACTACATGATTGCATATGTGCTATTTCATACTGTTCATGTCTTCACTATTATTCTACAATGTATAAAATAGTCAAAAATAAAGACAAATCCTTGAATGAGTAGGTGTGTCCAAATTTTTGACTGGTACTGTATATACGGTGCATTCTGAAAGTATTTAGAACCCTTGACTTTTTCCACATTTTGTTATGTTACAGCCTTATTCTAAAATTGATCAAAATAAAATAAAATAGCATTCCTATTACAGTCATTAAACTCTATAAGTGGTGAAATCCCTGGGCGGTTTCTTTATTTTGGCCCATTCCTCCATGCAGATCTCCTCTAGAGAAGTGATGTTTTGGGGCTGTTGCTGGGCAACACGGACTTTCAACTCCCTCCAAAGATTTTCTATGGGGTTGAGATCTGGAGACTGGCTAGGCCACTCCAGGACTTTGAAATGCTTCTTACGAAGCCACTCCTTCGTTGCTCGGGCGGTGTGTTTGGGATCATTGTCATGCTGAAAGACCCAGCCACGTTTCATCTTCAATGCCCTTGCTGATGGTAGGCTTTGTTACTTTGGTCCCAGCTCTCTGCAGGTCTTTCACTAGGTCCCCCCGTGTGGTTCTGAGATTTTTGCTCACCGTTCTTATGATCATTTTGACCCCATGGGGTGAGATCTTGCGTGCAGCCCCAGATCGAGGGAGATTATGTGTGGTCTTGTATGTCTTCCCTTTCCTAATAATTGCTCCCACAGTTGATTTCTTCAAACCAAGCTGCTTACCTATTGCAGATTCAGTCTTCCCAGCCTGGTGCAGGTCTACAATTTTGTTTCTGGTGTCCTTTGACAGCTCTTTGGTCTTGGCCATATTGGAGTTTGGAGTGTGACTGTTTGAGTTTGTGGACAGGTGTCTTTTATACTGATAACAAGTTCAAACAGGTGCCATTAATACAGGTAACGAGTGGAGGACAGAGGAGCCTCTTAAAGAAGAAGTTACAGGTATGTGAGAGCCAGATATCTTGCTTGTTTGTAGGTGACCAAATACTTATTTTCCACCATAGTTTGCAAATAAATTCATTAAAAATCCTACAATGTGATTTTCTGGATTTTTTTTCTCAGTCATAGTTGAAGTGTACCTATGATGAAAATTACAGGCCTCTCTCATCTTTTTAAGAGGGAGAACTTGCACAATTGGTGGCTGACTAAATACTTTTTTGCCCCACTGTATGTCTGCATTGTTTACATTGTTTGAGTTCAGTTGTTGACGTGATTGATGGGTGACTAGGTGCATTCTTGTCAAATAGATATGCTAATTCATTTATGATTATGGATACATTCTGCAGAGTTCATCTGGCTTTGAATCTGCAGTAGACAAGTTTGCTCTGAATTGATTTACACAGCAGTGAAAATGTGTTAAAATATGGAACAGTTAATAAAACATTTCAATTTATCTTTAGTTTTGGATCAAAGTAGCTAGTAGCTAGCTAGCTGACGAGATGAAGAGCAGGAGCTTGCATGGATTTTTGCCTTGCATGATATCTACTTTGATTCTAATTAGCATTTTCAAATCTGAGAGTAAATAGAGACAAATATATTGATAAAAGTAATCTTTTCCAAGAGAGGTTTACTCAAAATGTTACGTCAGGGAAAGCCTACATGAAACACAGACCTCGTTTGAAGTGGTTCTACAATCCCCTATGGGAAAAGTTAATGATTAAAAAACGATTGGAACCATTTCCGTGTCTGACTGCTAGGTTTTATGGGTATTAAAACACATCCTCGAGCTCTCTCAGCTCCTCCTCTTCACAGAACCCTGTCATGTCCTCCAGGGGGACCAGACAACACAGAGAGAGAGAGAGAGAGAGAGAGAGAGAGAGAGAGAGAGAGAGAGAGAGAGAGAGACGGGGGATTTACTGAGCATCACTCAAATCGTATTATTCAGTAGTGAAAAGATATCTTGTGATTTTTTAGGTTTAAGGCTGGCGCCTGTTTCTCTCCCATGTCAGCATCATGCTTCTGAATACACTCCTCTATTTCTGTCTCCACTTTGTTCTTTTTCTGCCAGAAGGAGAGGAGAACAACAACATTGACTAAAGATACATTTTCACAGTGCAGGATCTACTGCATGCATAGAGAACACCTACCAAACGTTTTAGATAAGTGGCAGGGGCTAGGTGTCTCCCACCTTGGTTCTCAGCAATCAGGGCCTGGTTTCCCAAAAGCATCTTAAGGCTAAATTCATCCTTAGAACCTTCATAGGAGCAATCTAGTGCCTTCCACAGACAACTCGCATAACAGCTTATACACCGAAGATCTCCGCTAAACATAGAATCACATGATTTATCCGTCTCTCTGTGACCGCCCATCATCACATACAGCAACTAATTTGCATAATATTGTGTGACAGACTGAGAGACATTAAAATGTGTAAACACATTACATTATCCCCTTCTTAGACTGAAACACACCCTGTGTTTAATAACATGGATACATTTTATTTTTTACAATTACTCATGGAATCTGTACAGTAACCATATACATTCAGAATGCATTGATAATACATTCACTACAGAATTCACAACACATTAAGTGTGTGCCCTCAGGCCCATACTCCACTACCACATATCTACAACACAAAATCCATGTGTTAGTGTGTGTATAGTGCGTATGTTATCATGAGTGTATATGCATGTGTCTGTGCCTATGTTTGTGTTGCCTCACAGTCCCCACTGTTCCATAAGGTGTACCAAAGACTGTGGGCTCTTCTTCAACGTGACCGACGCGAGTAAAAGTGCTTTGAGAGACTAGTCAAGGATCCTATCACTTCCACCCTACCTGATAATCTAGACCCACTCCAATTTGCTTACCACCCCAATAGGTCCTGAGACGATGCAATCGCCACCACACTGCACACTGCCCTATCCCATCTGGACAAGAGGAATACCTATGTAAGAATGCTGTTCATTGACTACAGCTCAGCATTCAACACCACAGTACCCTCCAAACTCATCATTAAGCTTGAGACCCTGGGTCTTGACCCCGCCCTGTGCAACTGGGTCCTGGACTTTCTGATGGGCCACCCCCAGGTGGTGAAGGTAGGAAACAACATCTCCACCCTGCTGATCCTCAACACTGGGGCCCCACAAGGGTGCGTTCTCAGCCCTCTGCTGTACTCCCTGTCCACACATGACTGCGTGGTCATGCATGACTCCAACTCAATCATCAAGTTTGCAGACGACACTACAGTGGTAGGCTTGATTACCAACAATGACGAGACAGCCTACAGGGAGGAGGTGAGGGCCCTTGGAGTGTGGTGTCAGGAAAACTACCTCTCATTCAATATCAGCAAAACAGAGGAGATGATTGTGGACTTCAGGAAACAGCTAGGGAGCACCCCCTATCGACATTGACAGGACAGTAGTGGAGAAAGTGGAAAGTTAAGTTCCACGGCATACACATCACAGACAAACTGAAATGGTCCACCCACACAGACAGTGTGGTGAAAAAGGCGCAACAGCACCTCTTCAACCTCAGGAGGCTGAATAAACTTGGCTTGTCACCTAAAACCCTCACAAACTTCTACAGTTGCACAATTAAGAGCATCCTGTCGGGCTGTATCACCGTCGGGTATGGCAACTGCACCGCCCACAACGGCAAGGCTCTCCAGAGGGTGGTGCGGTCTGCACAGCACATCACCGGGGGCAAACTACCTGCTCTCCAGGACACCTACAGCACCCGATGTCACAGGAAAGCCAAAAAGATCATCAAGGACAACAACTAGTCGAGCCACTGTCTGTTCACCCCGCTATCATCCAGAAGGCAGGAGGTCAGTGCATCAAAGCTGGGACCGAGAGACTGAAAAACAGCTTATATCTCAAGGCCATCAGACTGTTAAACAGCCATCACTAACATAGAGAGGCTGCTGCCAACATACAGACTCAAATCACTGGCCACTTCAATGAATGGATTTAATAATGGTATCACTAGTCACTTTAAATAATGCCACTTTAATAATGTTTACTTATCCTACGTTACTCATCTCACATGTGTATAGTGTATTTTATACCATTTATTGCATCTTGCCTATGCCACACAGCCATCGCACATCCATATATTTATCTGGAGATATTCTTATTCCATCCCCTTACATTTTGTGTATAAGGTAGTCGTTGTTAATTTGTTAGATTACTTGTTAGATATTACTGCACTGTCGGAAATAGAAGCACAAGCATTTCGCTACACTCACATTAACATCTGCTGTGTATGTGACAATTAACATTTGATTTGTATTTGTATCTGTTTTTTAAATCTGATTCTACTGCTTGCATTAGATACCTGATGTGGAATATAGTTCCATGTAGTCATGACTCTATGTAGTACTGTGCACCTTCCATAGTCTGTTCTGGGCTTAGGGTTTGTGAAGAGACCTCTGGTAGCATTGTCGGAACTAGAAGCACAAGCATTTCGCTACACTCGCATTAACATCTGCTAACCATGTGTATGTGACAAATAACATTTTATTTTATTTTATTTGTGGGGTATGCATGGGTGTCTGAGATGTGTGCTAGTTGTTTAAACATACAGCTCGGTGCTTTCAACATGTCAATACCTCTCATAAATACAAGTAGTGATGAAGTCAATATTTCCTCTACTTTGAGACAGGAGAGATATTATTAATGTTTGCTCTCTGTGTAAATCCAAGGGCCAGTCGTGCTGCACTGTTCTGAGCCAACTGCAATTTTTCTAAGTCCCTCTTTGTGGAACCTGACTACACGACTGAACAGTAGTCCAGGTGCGACAAAACTAGAGCCTGTAGTACCTGCCTTGTTGATAGTGCTGTTCAGAAGGTAGAACATCACCTTTTGGGGGGACAGACTTCTCCCCATCTTAGCTACGGTTGTATCAATGTTTTGACCATGACAGTTTACAATTCAGGGTTACTTCCTAGCAGTTTGTCATCTCAACTTGCTCAATTTCCACATTATTTATTACAAGATTTAGTTGAGGTTTAATTAATTTGTCTCAAATACAATGCTTTAAGTTCATGAGATATTTATGACTAACTTATTCCTTGCCACCCATTCTGAAACTAACTGCACACTTTGTAGTGTGTAGTGTCTTTGCTTTCCAGTAATTCTAGCTGCCTTATCTGATCAAGCTCTGTAGCAATGCTAATTGCCTCTTCCAACATTTTTGGCACTGCCTTGCACAGGTGCATACGAAGATCACTGTATCCAATGTATGTAATTAAAGGGTCTCATGCAGCAAATCACGTGTGCTCTCGTTGTCAGCCTTTGAAGCTAGCCTGCTTAAGTTAAATCATGTTCAAAGTCACGAATACACTCACGCACGTTATGTTTTCTGTCCTGAGAAAATGCATGATTTCAGTCAGAATGCTCCAGTGGCTTAAAATGCTGCTGCAAAGCCACTTTCAAGCGGTTGTAATCGTTCTTGGTATCATGGGGGAAAGTACTGCAAAATCGCTGCACATTTCCCCTCAGCAAAATCAAAAGAAAGATGCAGAGAGCCAGCCATTCACTTGCACTGCTAACTCAAAGTGGTCAAACCAAGCAGTCAATTCACCTTCGTTACTCTCAAAAGATTCTGGCATGAACCCTAGCTGTCGGTCGGTGGTTGTTGATTGCTGTTCTCGGGTTGTTCGACTTCTCCCTCCATTTTCCCACTCAGCTAGCCAGCCAATGTTAGCCAAGCTAGCTAGTTGTTGTTAGCTATTGTGAGCGTACCAAGTAATTAGGCGTCACTCTAAAGCGGGAAGGTGGAATAAACGAGTCAGGAGTAGGTTTTTCTGATTGAACACGGTTCTCTATTGAGGGTATTTTGTCAACAAAAACATTCTAACATAATCAATGAAAAATCTTCCAAGGAAAAACACATCTTCTCCAGATGAAACAAGAACACAATAGGATAATCTTTAAACTACAACAAACATAAATCACGGTTTTGTCACCGTCTTAGTGGTTCTTTCAGCACAGCTTCTCTCTCTCGGTGGCCATCTTCCAGAGATAGTTTCCCCCTTCTCTGCTGGTTCCATTCTCTCTTTTATAGGGGAAGGAGAGTATCTCATTAGTACCGTCAGCTGTGCTTAATTGACTCTGGTTACCTTGTCTCCCATGCTCCGTTGGGCAACTATCCATGAGCCCAGCCTGCCCTCTAGTGGTCCGTCCACACTATATACAGTAGTTGACATGCCACCAATTTGTAACCAGCCTGTAAGGCCATCAAAACTCACACATAGTTAGTTAACTAGCGTAAACAGTCTAGGATGATGATTTCCAATGAAATAATCAAGTTGTTGTTTATTTGGATGAACACAGTGCACCCCAGAACTAACCCGACGCACATAGGTGCCTCTCAAAACTCACTAACTCTCAACATGCCCCAGCATCATCATGTACAGCAACTCATTTGTTATAACATTATGTGCTGACAGACATTCAAATGTGTACACACATTACAATATTTCATTATGCTTGCTGTTGCTAGCTAATATAAACATTCGGTTGCTATTTTACCTGAAATGCACAAGGTCTTTTTTTCTTGATCTTTTAAGAATTTTGACCCATTTTTTGTCACACAAAATCGTGTGTTCTCTACTCTGACAATTAAACCACAGATAAAAAGGGAAACCTAGTCAGTTTCTAGTATTCTCTTCTCCTTCAGTCTTCTTCATCTTCTTCTGTGGACTTTATATGGCGGTTCGCAACCAAATTTAAGGTGCATTACCACAACTGGCCTAGAGTGTGGACCTCAGTTTATCTTTCAATCACCCACGTGGGTATATGCTCCTAAAAGCCAAGGAGGAGATGGGAGAGACAGGACTTGCAGCGCATCAAGTGTCAGAAATAGAACCAAGCACTATTAGTGCCTGGTTATGCAGACACTTGTTGAGCAGTTTGGATGAAATGATTGAATAACATGTATGTGTACATTTATTTTGCAACTATCGCGCATGTATCGCAATCGGTGTGGTCAGTATGTAAGTTCCATCGCTATCAGGAAACCGGGCCCGGGTTGTTAAACTGAACTCAGCTTATTGGCTTCCTGCTGCATGCGGGCCTGCTCTGAGGTCTTGGCATCTTATCCGCCCTGCTTGTTGGCAATGGTGCCATGTTCACGATTTTCCTGCCAAATTGGGCTACTTGAAAATGATGTCGCGGGTGAAAATGTATTGGCCGCGGGTTTTGGCGATATTTCTAAGTTGTTCCGCGGCCGCAATGGCATTTCTCTTAAATATGTATTTCACTGCCTGACTGTTGCTGAGCGAGTGAGTGGTGGGGAGGGCTGGAGGTGTGTGTGTGTGTGTGTGTGGAGAGAGAACAGTGGAGCGAACAGCACGTGCACCCGTTGTGACAACTTTTTACAAGCTGTAGGTAGGCTATTTAGATTGCCATTATGGAGACACTTATTTCCAAACCATTTTCCATAAAAACATATTCATACTCTAGAAGTGATGCACATCAAGAAATAATGGAGACAAAGCACTGGAAAACAACTTGGGGCGCAGTAGAGCGCATTATCCTTCTAATGTGACTAGCCCCAATCCTTCTTCCTCTTTTTCCCCTGCCCCGCTACAAAGTTTCTCCCTGCAGGCTGTCACTGAGTCCGAGGTGCTAAAGAAGCTCCTTAAACTTGACCCCCAAAAAACAGCTCAGTCAGATGCTTTAGAGAAGACCCTTTCTTCTTTAAGGTTGCTACCCCTATCACCGCAAACCCTATCTCTGACCTTTTTAACCTGTCTCTCCTCTCTGGGGAGGTTCCCATTGCTTGGAAGGCAGCAACGGTGCATCCTTTATTTAAAGGGGAGATCAAGCTTATCCTAACTGTTATAGACCAATTTCTATTTTGCCCTGTTTATCAAAAGTGTTTTGAAAAACGGGTCAATAATCAACTGACTCGCTTTCTTGATGTCTATAGTATTCTCGCTGGTTTGCAATCTGGTTTCCGCTCAGGTTATGGATGTGTCACTGCAACCTTAAAGGTCCTAAATGATGTCACCATTGCTCTTTGATTCTAAGCAATGTTGTGCTGCTATTTCTTTTGACTTGGCCAAAGCTTTTGATATGGTAGATCATTCCATTCTTGTGGGCCATCTAAGGAGTCTCTGAGGGGTCTTTAGCCTGGTTTGCTAACTACCACTCTCAAAGAGTAAAATGTATAAAGTGCTTTACGCATGCTCAATTCTTGGGTCTCGGGGGCTGCCCAAGTGGAAATTTGAAATGGACATTATGGAACTCCCTCGTCTGGTTCTTTTTATGGGGAAAAGTCCTCAATGAAACTGACATTAGGCTAAATGTGGAAAATTATACATTTGCCTCTGTTGGCCATCAATTAGCCTATTAATGTATATGCTATTGTAGGCCAACATTTGATACAATAAATATGTTGAAATTATGATATCAGTGGAGACAGGCAAACCAATTGAATAAATAGCATATAACTTCAGTTTATTGTTGTTGTAACCTTGTGTTATTGTGAACGCATCAGATTGGCCGTAACAGTAGTCAGATTAGGCTACTGGTAAAACAAATGCATATTCAGTTGTTATACATATTATTAATATTTAATTTAGTGATTGAAATTATGACCCCATCCTCTGTAGTTCATTCCAGCGGGCTATTGGGAAAACAAGCACTTCTTATTGCGAAATTGCCTTGCTATTCATGTTGAATAAATTAGTATGTTAATTTTAACTAAGCAAACTGCTAAACCTTGCCTACATCTTGTCTAGGCTACTGTAGACAATCTGAAATAAGATGTAGGCCTACCAGGGTCTATAAGCTACCTATCTTTATCTAAGAAACTATGGCAAAATGTAATTCTAATCATAAACCCTGTCGCCTATGCCTATTGAAATGACAAGTTAATCTCGCAAATGGGCCATTTATAACGGTTTGTAGTCTTAACATCTGGCACGTAACAGCACAATTGCTAGAAAATAGGATAACATTTGTTTTTTTATGTCCATCCAATTGTTTCTTGCTCAGAGATTTTGAGATCCTCTGTCCAACTTCAGTCAAACTCTCCTGTCGGATTTATCTATAGTTATGCACATGCGCAAAGGGGATTTATTTACAATTATAAACCTGGTTCGAGCCCTGAATGCTGATTGGCTGAAAGCTGTGGTATATCAGACCATATATGTTATGTACGCCTCTAGGAAGAGGGATCGCAACACCCTGCTACAACTCAACTCCCCGTGGAGTGAAAGAGGTATGGGACTGTAGGTAACACCTTTGCTGATATTCGGGAGTTGATGCTGTTGGAGGATTTTAAAAGCAACCTCCCTGATAGAATTGTAGTTCATTTAAATGAACAGAAAGTGGCGACATTGGCCCAGAAACAGCCCCTGTCACCATCCCCTAAAATGAAAAGTGTGGGTTTAGTCAAGTCTTTGGCTCCCTTTGGACCGAGTTATTGATTCAGCATTTGAGAAACCGGATCCTGTCTATGCTCTGTTTATCTCTGCTGGTTGTGTTTCCTTAACTGGAGAACAAGAGGATCAAAAGCCCATTCAAATCTTACGAGACACCGGGGCGGCACAGTCAGTAATTGTTACTGATGCTTTACCCTAGTCTCCTGAAACGTATTGTGGCTCGCATGTCATATTACAGGGGATAGAGACAAAACAGTACCTGTACCATTACACTGGGTCCACTTAGTGTCAGACTTGGTATCAGGACGTTTCCATGTTAGTGTAGTGTCTACACTGCCAGTAAAAGGAGTCACATTGCTACCAGGGAATGATATCGCTGGTGGTAACCTCACTCCTGTGTTAGAGGTAGTAGACAACCCAGAAATCAAAACTACAGATGAGAAATTGGTTCAAGCATTTCCCCATGTTTTTCCTGCTTGTGTGTTAACGAGGGCACAATCTCACAAGCTAGGAGATGTGGTGGATTTGTCTAGTTCCATTTTTGAGAATGTTGAGGTAGAACACAATGCACCGAGTATTCCTTCTGCAAGGCTGACAGTTTTTACCCCTGTAAAAACTAAGGCAGGGGAAAGCGAAATCGCGACCCCATTACATGACATTCTTTTGTCTGTCACCCCCGAGAAGGTGATTGAATGTCAAAAAGGAGAAGGTGATTGAATGTCAAAAAAGGAGATACCAGTCTTCGCAAGTGTTATGCTTCGGTAATTTCCATTGAGGAAGCTAAAACTAGAGAAACCGCCTACTTTATGGAAGCAGGAGTTTTGATGCGTAAATGGGCATCTCATGACACCGTTAGTGACTGGTGAAGTGTGTCAAGTGGTTGTTTCTACACCGTTCCGACAGCAGGTGCTGTCACTCGCCCATGACCAGGCGTGGTCCGGACATTTGGGGATCACAAAGACTTATAACCGAGTCCTTCAACATTTTTTTCTGGCCAGGTCTGAAGTCGGACGTGGTCCAATTCTGTAAAACATGTCATGTATGTCAACTCACTGGGAAAGTGAATCAAACAGTTCTTCTGCCCGATTCCTGTGGTGGGGGAACTGTTTGAAAGAGTGATAATCGATTGGATAGGTCTGTTGCCGAAAACCAGGTCAAGTAACCAGTTCTTACTAACAATAATGTGCAGTGCTACTCGATACCCAGAGGCTATTCCTCTCCGTACTATAACGGCTAAGACTGTGGTGAAGGCACTAGTGAAGTTCTTCTCTACGTTTGGACTCCCTAAAGTAATCCAAACTAATCAGGGATCCAACTTTATGTCAACTGTTCTCAAATGTGTTAAAGACACTGTGTATTTCCCATCAGGTCTCCAGTCCGTATCATCCAGAGAGTCAAGGGGCTCTCGGACGCTGGTATCAGATGCTGAAGGCGATGCTACGCAAGTATTGCATGGATACCAGTACCGATTGGGATGAGGGGGTGCCCTTTGTCCTATTTGCTATTAGGGAAACAATACAAGAGTCCTTAGGGTTCAGCCCTGCTGACCTTGTGTTTGGACACACCCCACAGGGTCCGCTAAAAGTTTTGAAGGAGCATATCTTATCTCCTACACCCAGTAGCGTCCCTAAAAATGTGTTGGATTATGGCAGTAAGATGCGGGAGAGACTGCACGCCGCATGTGTGTTAGCCCAAAAGTCTCTCTCCTCGTCTCAAAAACGCATGAAGTTTCATTATGACAAAAAGGCTGTTGGCTGTTCTTTTGCACCAGGGGATCAAGTTTTAGTTTTGTTGCCAATCCCTGGCTCATCTCTGTCGGCACGTTTTTCTGGGCCATATCTTGTGGAAAAGAAACTCAGTGACACCAATTATGTGATAAAGACCCCAGATCGGAGGCGTTATTCCCGTGTGTGTCATGTTAACATGCTAAAAGCATATTATGTGCGTGATTCTCCCAACAGTTCCTCAGGTAAGCCGGGCCAGCCCGCCGTCTCCAGTGTGGCTGCGGTGGTGCTAAAGCCTGTGTTGCAACCAGCTCCATTGTCACGTTCTGACCTTAGTTCTTTTGTAATGTCTTTGTTTTAGTATGGTCAGGGCGTGAGCTGGGTGAGTTGTCTATATTAGTTTTTCTATGATTTGCTATTTCTGTGTTTGGCCTGGTATGGTTCTCAATCAGAGGCAGCTGTCAATCGTTGTCCTGATTGAGAACCATATTTAGGTAGCCTGTTTTCTATTGTGTTTCGTGGGTGATTATTTTCTGTCTGAGTATGTCACCAGACAGGACTGTTTCGTTTCGTGTCATTCTCGTTTATCATTTTTGTTTGTTTGTTCGCTGCACCTTGGTCCTCCTCTCTTTCTCCCAACGACGAAGGTTACATCCATGTTGGTGTCATGGCGAGGCGACACCTGCATGTAGCATGTTCTTTCACATTCCTCAGCCGGGCTGGTCATCAGTTTCTCTAACAATACCCCCTGCACTCCAGCAGCCTCAATGCCAGCCCCTCATGAATCCTTTTTGGATTCAGGCTGTAAAACTACAACATTTGGAATAAGTCAAATGGTATGAATACTTACTGAAGGGACAAGGTTTTACAACACAGTTACTAAGAGGTGTGTGTGTGTGTGTGTGGGGGGGTTAAATAATGGTCATGATCATGTTATTTAGGCTCATTAGATAGTTGTATCACATGACAAATAAAAAGGAAAATGCTGCACACTGCTGCTCATGCTCCCATGTGATTTTATTATAAGATTTCAACCCTTAGGTCTTCATCAGGCATTCATACCACAGGTGGGGGTGAAAGGTTCTATAAATGGGGGTACTCAGTGACATCACTTCCTGAAACAGGAGGTAAAAAAAATAAAACAGGTTCACAATATCAACATTAAATGTATATATACAGTTGAAGTCGGAAGTTTAATTTAAAAAAAAAAAAAAAAAAAAAAAAAGGAAGTACAGTTCCTGCGCAGCCCAGTCAAAACTGTTCGCTGCTCTGGCCCCCCAATGGTGGAACAAACTCCCTCACGACGCCAGGACAGCGGAGTCAATCACCACCTTCCGGAGACACCTGAAACCCCACCTCTTTCAGGAATACCTAGGATAGGATAAAGTAATCCTTCTCACCCCCCCCCCCCTTAAAAGATTTAGATGCACTATTGTAAAGTGGCTGTTCCACTGGATGTCTTAAGGTGAACGCACCAATTTGTAAGTCGCTCTGGATAAGAGCGTCTGCTAAATGACTTAAATGTAATGTAAATGTAAATTACACTTAGGTTGGAAACATTCAAACTCGTTTTTCAACCACTCCACAAATTTCTTGTTAACAAACTATTGTTTTGGCAAGTCGGTTAGGTCATCTACTTTGTTCAAGACACAAGTAATTTTTCCAACAACTGTTTACAGACAGATTATTTCACTTATAATTCACTGTATCACAATTCCAGTGGGCCAGAAGTTTACATACACAAAGATGACTGTGCCTTTAAACAGCTTGGAAAATTCCAGAAAATTATGTAATGGCTTTAGAAGCTTCTGATAGGCTAATTGACATCTTTGAGTCAATTGGAGGTGTACCTGTGGATGTATTTCAAAGCCTACCTTCAAACTCAGTGCCTCTTTGCTTGAC
Organism: Oncorhynchus nerka; assembly: GCF_034236695.1. Classification (NCBI taxonomy): domain Eukaryota; kingdom Metazoa; phylum Chordata; class Actinopteri; order Salmoniformes; family Salmonidae; genus Oncorhynchus; species Oncorhynchus nerka. Next base: position 35,586,224 of record NC_088422.1, on the reverse strand, counting down.
ATCATGGGAAAATCAAAAGAAATCAGCCAAGACCTCAGAAAACAAATTGTAGACCTCCACAAGTCTGGTTCATCCTTGGGAGTAATTTACAAAAGCCTGAAGGTACCATCTTCATCTGTACAAACAATAGTACGCAAGTATAAACACCATGGGACCAAGCAGCCGTCATACCGCTCAGGAAGGAGACGCGTTCTGTCTCCTAGAGATGAACGTACCTTGGTGCTCCCACAGTTGATTTCTTCAAACCAAGCTGCTTACCTATTGCAGATTCAGTCTTCCCAGCCTGGTATAGGTCTACAATTTTGTTTCTGGTGTCCTTTGACAGCTCTTTGGTCTTGGCCATAGTGCAGTTGGAGTGTGACTGTTTGAGGTTGTGGACAGGTGTCTTTTATACTGATAACAAGTCCAAACAGGTGCCATTAATACAGGTAATGAGTGGAGGACAGAGGAGCCTCTTAAAGAAGAAGTTACAGGTCTATGAGAGCCAGACATCTTGCTTGTTTGTAGGTGACCAAATACTTATTTTCCACCATAATTTGCAAATAAATTCATTAAAAATCCTACAATGTGATTTTCTGGATTTTTTTCTCATTTTGTCTGTCATAGTTGAAGTGTACCTATGATGAAAATTACAGGCCTCTCTCATCTTTTTAAGTGGGAGAACTTGCACAATTGGTGGCTGACTAAATACTTTTTTGCCCCACTGTATATATTCAATTAGGGTAACAACAAAAAATCATTATTATTAAAGTCAGGCTTATGGCAGCCAGTCTGATGGATAAACTTTAGAATTTCAAGCCACAACTCTCATTTTGAAAAACAAGGACTGCTGGTCGTCAGTGGCGTTGTAGTAAAATGTAAAGTGAATCGTACAGCCTACTGTGCAAGCTATTGAGTGCCACAGTATGAGTCATAATACCCATAAAACATAGAGGTCAAACACAGAAATGGTTCCAATCATTTTTCCACCATTAAATTTTCCCATAGAAGATTTTAGAAATACTTCAAATAAGGGCTGTTTCATGTAGGTTTACCCTGGCATGATGTTTTGATAACTGTGTAAATCTCTCAAGGACAAGGTGAATTTTATCAATATAATTGTCTGTATGTACCCCCCAAAAATGAAACGCTGATTAGCTGCTAATGTAGCTATCATAAAGAACTATAAATGCCATTATGATCTGGACGAGACTGTTGAATCGAGGCAAATGTAAGAATCTCTGGATTAACTATCTAATGTTAGCTAAATTTAGTAATGAATACATTTGGTAAATGTATTTAAATAGAAAATTCTTTGAACTGACTTGTGCAAGTTTTATATTGACACAATACCTGTTAGCAAAGGTGTAACTATAGATGACATGCAGGAGCTTGCAGGGATTTGTAGTCTTACATGATGTCCACTTTGATGCTAATTAGCATTTTCGAATAGGAGAGCTGAATATATTGATAAAAGTCACCTTGTCCGAGAGAGATTTATAAGGTAATCAAAACGTCCCGCCAGGGTAAGCCTTCACGAAACAAAGCCCTTATTTTAAGGGTTCTAAAATTCCCTATGGAAAAAAATGATTGGGTGAAAAACGATTGGAACCATTTCCCTGTATGACCGCTAGGCTTTATGGGTATTATGACACCTTCACTGTGGGGCTCTATTTGGATGGAGATACCGTTATTTGAAAATATCTCATATTTATTTCGACTTTTGATACAAACCTTAGTTGATGGTGGTACCAACAAAATGCTTATGAGTCATGGTTTACAAAACTATTCTCAGTCTTTCCGCTAGCAAATATTTTTGTAGGCAGTTAATGCTGATGGACTGGACATCGATGAGTTAGAATAGCATAGTTTACTGGTCAATGACAGATGTCAACTCGGGATAAATCAAGCAGCAGTATCTAGCCATTTGACTAATAGACGACTGTTAATGAAGATAAGCTCGTTTATCGGGTGCTTTTCGAGCACTCTTAGTTTAGTGGAGTCACGTGGAAAGTTAGCTAGTTATCCAGGTAGCAAGAGGTAGCTAATGTCATCTAGCTAGCACGATGCGTCGTTATGCTAGCTATGTCGTTTATGTTTTGACCATAGCATTGGCCAGTAGCTAAGGGCTAGTCTAGCTAGCAGGAATTATCAGCTAAAAACGCTAGCTAGCTAGTTTGGGGGGGTACTACGTTGCTTTTACCCGTGGATTTCATCTTGCCAGTCCGGGAGAATGGAGGGTACCGATGACGACGTGCCCCTCATCCTGACCTGGGATGATGCTACCAGCGGTCTGTTGAGCGAGGAGACAGAGAGGGGAGACGAGAGTAAGTTTTTGTTGACATCCACATTTTACTGCGTTGCTAGCTGACCCAGCTAGCAAACGTTATATATCAAAGTCAAAGGTGGCTGCAACCCGTGACAAATCTAATTGCATTTAGCACAGCATATTCATAATGGCTATCGTCATTTTTAGGACTTGTCTTTTGTAATCTGTTTGAACGTTTCTTGTCTATGATTGTTCTTGTAATGATCATTAGCTTACTTGCTAGGCGGTTAGCTTCAGTCTACTAATTATATTCTATTATTTATAATGTTCAGCATAGATTGGGCAGCAGGTAGCCTAGTGGTTAGATCGAATCCCGGAGCTGACAAGGTATATATCTGTCGTTCTGCCCCTGAACTAGACAGTTAACCCACTGTTCCTAGGCCGTCATTGTAAATAAGAATTTGTTCTTAACTGATTTGCCTAGTTAAATATTTTTTATAAATCGGATTATACGGAACAACTATGAACTGTTCAGAGCCTTATTGTTTTGGTGACCTGTCCTGTTTGGGGGTTGTTGGTTGATGGTCAAATCAAATTTGTATTAGTCACATGCGCCGAATACAACAGGTGTAGTAGACCTTAGAGTGAAATGCTTATTTACGAGCCCCTAACCAACAATGCAGTTCACAAAAAAACGGACAAGAAATTAAAGTAACAAGTAAATAAAGAACATCAGTAAAATAACAATAGCGAGACTATATACAGGGGGGTACCAGTACAGAGTCATGTAGGTAGAGTTGTTATAGTGACTATGCATAGATGATGACAACAGAGTAGCAGCTGTGTAAAAAAAGGGGGGAGGGGCAATGCAAATAGTCTGGGGAGCCATTTGATTAGATGTTCAGGAGTCTTATGGCTGTTTAGAAGCCTCTTGGACCTAGACTTGGCGCTCTGGTACAGCTTGCAGAGAACAGTCTATGATTAGGGTGGCTGGAGTCTTTGACAACTTTTAGGGCCTTCCTCTGACACCGCCTGGTATAGAGGTCCTGGATGGCAGGAAGCTTGGCCCCAGTGATGTACTGGGCCGTTCGCACTACCCTCTGCAGTGACTTGTGGTTGGAGGCCGAGCAGTTGCCATACCAGGCAGGGATGCAACCAGTCAGGATGTCTTTCTCACGGAATAAGTTAAATGGTTGAGTTTGATGTCATTTGAAATCTTACAAACAAGGTTGTCAAACTAATAATATAATTTCTAGAAAAAAGTTGTTGTTTTTAACCTTTAACGTCTTTTATCGAAATGGGTAAACTGTGATTTTTTTCGTGTTCATATATGTTCGAGTATAGATCCTATTTACATAATCAAAGCTGTTTGTGTTGTGCCAACAATCGGTGAGACACGGCATGCCATTGAATACAGGGTGGGTGTCTTGTTTTTTTGGGTGTCATTATTCTAAAATAGATTTTAAAAGATTATAATAATGTCCTCATCAATCTACACACAGTACCCCATAATGACAAAGCGAAAACAGGTTTTTAGAAATGTTTGCAAATGTATTAAAAATAAAAAACAGAAACCTTATTTACCTAAGTATTCATATCCTTTGCCATGAGACTCGAAATTGAGCTCAAGTGCATCCTGTTTCCATTGATTATCCTTGATATGTTTCTACAACTTCATTGGTGTCCACCTGTGGTAAATTCAATTGATTGGACATGATTTGGAAAGGCAACAACTTTCTGTAAAAGGCACATGACAGCCCACTTGGAGTTTGCCAAAAGGCACCTAAAGGACTCTCAGACCATGACAAACAAGATTTTCTGGTCTGATGAAACTAAGATTGAACTATTTGGCCTGAATGCCAAGCGTCACATCTGTAGGAAACCTGGCACCATCCATCCCTACGGTGAAGCGTGGTGGCAGCATCATGCTGTGGGGCTGTTTTTCAGCGGCAGGGACTGGGAAACTAGTCAGGGTTGAGGCAAAGATGAACGGACCAGAGTACAGAGAGATCCTTGATGAAAACCTGCTCCAGAGCACTCAGGACCTCAGACTGGGGTGAAGGTTCACCTTCTAACAGTACAATGACCCTAAGCACACAGCCAAGACAATGCAGGAGTTGCTTTGGGACAAGTCTCTGAATGTCCCCGAGTAGCCCAGCCAGAGCCCGGACTTGAACCCGATCGAACATCTCTGGAGAGACCTGAAAAATAGCTGTGCAGCGACGCTCCCCATCCAACTTGACCGATCCAACAAAATGTGGAAAAAGTCAAGGGGTCTGAATAATTTCCGAATGCACTGTATAGGTAATAGAATAGGCATTCCCATTCAATTTGTCATTCGACGGTGGTTTGACCGATCGGCCATCTTTCTAGTAGTAAATGGAAATTAAAATTTCAATTCATTTTCAATGGTGTACCAGCTAAATTGCAGTGGTCTGAAGGGATGGCAGGTAGCCCAGCAGTTAAGAGCATTGGGCCAGTAACTGAAAGGTCGCTGGTTTGAATCCCCAAGCCGACTGTGAAAAATCTGTTTGCCCTTGAGCAAGGCACTTAACCTTAATTGCTCCTGTAAGTTGCTGTGGATAAGAGCGTCTGCAAAATTACTCAAATGGGATAGGTCCATTTTATGAATTCTGTTTCTATGATTAAATTGACACCCACCCTTGTATTTAAGAATATGCTGTGTCTCAACCGATAAAGGCACAACAAAAACACCTCAGATGATCTAACATGTGAAAATAAGAACAATCTGAGTTCACGTGTTTTTAGGTAATTGGCATTAAAATGGCTATAAAATAAAAACATTTTGAAGAAATTATCAAATTGTTTGACAACCCTGTTTGTAAGCTTTCAAATGAATTCAAACTCAAACATTTATCTTTTTGAGTGATGAAGACATGGATGTCTCATGGTGGGGTATGCAAAATGGGTGTACTTTGAGCAAAATCTCTTTCTGACCACTATTACCATGGGCAAACATGTATGAAAGGATTCATTCATATAGAAAGGTGTGCAGTAAAGAAAGTGATTTAAATCATATGCAACGACCATGAACCAAAGAGTACATCCAAAGGCATCTACTTGAACAGTGACTGTAAATTATTTGAAGATCAAATATAACCCCTTCTAGGACACTCACCAGGGAGGCAGCTCCTCTGCATGCTGAGGTTAGGTTTTGGCTGACGGCGGTACAGTTTGAGGGTACAGTAGTTTGGGAGGTTCTGCTGATTGTCATCAGAGCAGATAAACGCAGAGCTGGCTTGCTCCTCTGTCGCTTTAAATTAGAAGAGAGATGTGTCCCCCTGACCCAGAGATCGTGTTTGTGTGCGTCTCCACTTCAGTAATCCTGTAGCCTTTGTACCTCACACACACACACACACACACACACACACATTGCAGACTGCCTCTCACATACACACTGGAAACAGCATCATCAGCAAAGGCAGATACTTCTGTGTGTGCCCCGCCCGCCCGCACCGCGCACGCAGGGCAGTGTGTGTGTCTCCCTCTCTAGGGCCCCCCGGGCCTCTCTGGTTGTGTGTGTGTGTGTGTGTGTGTGTGTGTGTGTGTGTGTGTGTGTGTGTGTGTGTGTGTGTGTGTGTGTGTGTGTGAGCTCCTCTGGAAGTGGACAGGAAAAGGACTGGTGTTTTTCCAGGATATCTGGAGTGGGAGGAGGGTTGACTACCCTGAGGCCTGGGAGGAGAAGATTGTTCCACAGGCAGTAGAGAGCAGGACACAGCTAAAGGAGGCCTGCTCTAAAACACACAGCCTTGAGCACGACAGGACATGATCCAGCTGCTGGCTTTGTTCTTGTGATTTAGCCTAGTTGGAGAAGCCACTGTGGAGGAAAGAGAGGATTTCTGTACTATTTTCCTCTTAGCCCAGAGGACTGATCAGGACTGTCCTGTGTGTGTTTGTATGGGCCTGTGGAGCCACAGGCAGACACGGGGCCTGACCTCAGTGCGTTGTTGACGGGAGCTCTGAATGTTTTATTGTTCTGAAAAACAAACGAGTGGCTGGGACTTTACCCACAGACACAGTGCTATTAGGACAACAGCAGATACTAGGCCACTTCATTATCACCACGTAGCCAGAGGCCTGAGAGAACAGGAGCCTCACCAGGATTATTATCACTCAACTGGAGTTTGATCCCTACACAGCAGCAGACTGAGCTCAGAACACGCTGCTGTCATAGTACCTGAATTGGCTTCGGTGTGCAGGATCCGACTGGCTGACAGCTGGCTGGCATAATATCGATGACTCCTGCCTACTTGGCACTCAGATCCAGTGATCACAGATGTCTGTCTGTAATTCCTAAAGAGAGGAGGAGACATTACTTCTTGGTTTTATGAAGATTTAAAAAAATATATATATATATTTTTTTTAGAGTCAATGGTTAGCTGGTTGTATATTATCTTTAGTAAGCATGACTTAAAGTTGGATTCAAATATGGGTTGGGTTGATTTGAAGGATTATTTATATCGTTGTGTCAGAGACTGAAGTCATATTGTAAGTACTTAGGGTAAGTTTAAGACGGTAGTTTAGATTTTCCTCAGCCTGCTCCAGACAGCCAAACCAGACATCGCACGGATCTAATCGGGACCTTCTTCATTCTCAGTCTGGTGTCTCTCACCATCAGGAGGTGACCCCACTTCCTGCCTATAACTTGAAGGACACTCCTCAATCTAACATCAGTGAAGAGCCGCGTTGCCGGTTATAAAAGTGAGCCATGTGCACAGAGAGTAGAACTGAGTTCAAAGGTGAAACTGCACTGAGCGGAGAGAGGGAGGAGCCCAGAGAGGGAGAGAGGAAGGGAAAACGAGGTTAAGAGAAGCGAAAGAGGGTAAGAGAAGTTGTAACTCCAGAGAGTGTGACTGCATTCTGGACTCCCTAGTCTCCCAGGCTGAGGTAGGCTGCTGACAGAGGCTGTGGGATCCTACCCTAGCCCTTTGACTGAAGAGAGACACTCTGGATGGTTCATCTGTCCACCAGTTGTCATCGGACGTTTGTTTTTCATTTCATGGTTTGTTTCTTCCTGGGACAGAGGACATACCTGTCTCTAAGAACACAGGGTGAACCCCCTCTCTGCGCGTGTCTGGAACTCTGAGCTGTGGTGAACCTCTGTCTGGGGATCCCTGTGGGGGATCTGTTTTTACATTGTCTCTCTGACGTGTGTCCATGTGCAGTGGAATGTTAGCCCGTGCGTGTCCCTGGAGGCGCGAGGACGCTGGACCTGTGAACTGTGAATGACACACACACTGCTTTAGTGGACCACGTCCCCACACCCAAACACACTCAAACTCCTGGACCACTGGTAGCTAGCAGAGCCATGGAGTGTTCGGCAGTGCAGACGGAGACTCCTGGTATCCATGACAACAGTGTAGAGTTGACCCTGGAGGAGAGTCCGGTCCTCATCTCCTCATTCTGCACCGAGCTACAGCTAGATAGCGTGGGTATGTGTGGGTATGTGTGGGTGTGTTGTGTGTGTGCTTGCGTGTAGGATATGTTGTGAACATGCAGGATACAGTGCTGTTGAAGTTGTCCCACCAGTTTGTCTACTCTAGTGTGTATTAGCTTCGTAATAGTATAGGAAATGACTAAATATATCTGTCAGGTTTTGGAGGCTCTTTAATTATTTTGTATTAACGAATTAATAATGTTGTGGTTGTTTCTTCTGTGTAGATGGAGGAGGGGGGTATGACATAGTGAATAACCAGGTGATACCAACGCCGGGGCCACCACCAAACTACAGTTCACACAATGCCTCACTTCAACAAAGCTGGGAGATTAACTACCAGGAAGCAGCCATCTATCTACAGGTACACACACACACACACACACACAGCCATTTTGGCATGTTGGCTAGCTAGACTATATTACAGTCTGCTTGGTATTTCCTTTAAAAGTTAGATGGTAATGATGAGCTACATTGTAATGTTATGAGTTGTAAGCTGACTGTAAGAAAGCCTAGCTATGGTGGGACACATCAGCATCTTGTGACAGGTAGATCATGTGAGTTTGTGTGCTAAACCTTTTGTGTACTGTCATGTTTATGACTACCACTAAATGTGAAGAATATTATTTTATAAAATCAATTCTCTATGTGTAATTATTATTATGTGATTAAGCTAATCAGGTCATCTTTAATTAACTAGGAAGTCGGGGCACCACGGGAAAATGTTTAGAGTCTCTATTTCCCGAATCGACTCTTCAGATATTTTCATATCTTATCAAAACAGTCGCTTATTAATGAATTATTATTACCTCATCAGTTCTCATTACTGAACGTCGCAAAGAACGTCGCAAACCCTTGGATATCTGCACGAACCCTATTCTAAATGATGAATCAGTGACATACAAATTTGCTTAATTATTTATTTACTAACTAACTAAATAATTACAGAAATATATAACAAACAAAGAGTAGATATTTGGGTTACTACGTGACACAAATAAAAAGTCCCTAGCGGACGAAGCCGATATGACAGCTTGTTAGACAAAGGGGTGGAGACTGAGAAAGAGCGGGAAAGACAAAATGGATTCACTCCACACAGTTGATAATTATAATATTAATTGAAATGCTAATCCTTTGCACATGAACGGCCGCTCATTCGAGAATAATTGCAATGTATATATTTACACCCGTATGTTGTTGTTGTCTTCTCTGTTGTAATCACTGGTCCATCTGCTGGAGAGTCAGTTCATCAGAGTCTGGTTAACTTCTCCAGAAGTCACAATGTCCTTTGTGGTTGTAGCTTTCTCCGCGGCTCTGGATAGTGTCTGTTGTAATGGATACGTCAGGCCTACAGATGGTCGTTGCATAGTAAAGATGTTTCCGCGGTTGTCGGTATTCTCATACTAGACTTCCGTCATTTCCAGCTGCAGACTAGTAATTATACATCTAGGATTTACTCTTATTCTGTAGTGATTGATAGTCTCAGAGCTTAACCATTTCCAGCCGTGTAGGCAAAACTACATCTGTATGGTCTCCGTGGCCTATAGCGTTGTAGTTCTTAACCATTTCAACATGTAGCATCAGCTCCATATTTTCTGGTCAAATGTACATTTAGTCAGGAGTGGGTTTTATAAACTTCTGAGAAAAAGGCAGTCCATGATGCTGACGTAATGTCTATGCTCACGTGGGCGTGGCCATTGATTTAATTAACTGTTTTCTCATTTAGAAGGTTAACATCACATTACATCTCTTCACAAATAGTTTCATGTTTAATCACATACGTTTCACAATATTTAGATGTAAACCTGATAGCTGGGAAATGTACACTAAGAGATACAGTTATGTGTGTTTCCTGTCTTCATGAGATTACCAAATGAAACACACTTGTCATGACTCTCTTTTAAGTGTCCACGGACCACTCCCACCTTCTCTCAAATATAAATATTATTTAATTACTCAAACTTTCGATGTCCAAGTGTCTCTCTGTGTTCCACAGTTTACATTCCAATCTCGAACACTACAGAGCATGGGGGCAGCGTATTTTATGACCGACCATAAAACAGCCAACTTCCCGCTCTCCCCCTCTACGAGAGAGAGCACGCTGTAGAGCGGACCCACTGTAACCTGATTCTTCAGATGGTCACAGGAGAGTTATGACAGTACATTTTATTTGTAGCTATAGGTATAGCTCAGGTGAATGGTAGAGAGCTGTAGAACAAATGTATTATTTTCACACTTGTATTATTAAACAGAATTCAGATGCAAGTGTGTGTGTGGTCGGTCCATAGGAAGGAGAGAACAATGATAAGTTCTTCACACATCCTCGGAATCCAAAGGCGCTGGCAGCATACTTGTTTGCTCACAACCACCTGTTCTACATGATGGAGCTGCTAACAGGACTCCTACTGATGGTGCTCTCTCTCTCTGAGGCTCCCGCTGTACCATCACTACGCCTGGATGTTTATGTACGTACACACTGCCATTGCCACACACACTGCCACGGATCCACACCACTCTGGACCTGCTGGGTTAGGGTTAGGGGTCAGAGCTTAGGGGTGAAAGGCTAAAGGATGTGTTCTGTCTCTGTAGGTCCACGCCACTCTGGAGTTATTGGCTCTGGTTATGGTGGCGTTTGAACTCTGCATGAAGCTGCGCTGGCTCGGCTTCCACACATTCATCAGACACAAGAGGACCATGGTGAAGGTACATACTAGAGGTCGACCGATTCATCGGAATGGCCGATTAATTAGGGCCGATTTCAAGTTTTCATAACAATCGGTAATCTGTATTTTTGGACACAGAATGTGGGCAATTTAAAAAATATATATATTTATTTTTACACCTTTATTTAACTAGGCAAGTCAGTTAAAGAACACATTCTTATTTTCAATGACGGCCTAGGAACGGTGGGTTAACTGCCTTGTTCATGGGCAGAACGACAGATTTTTACCTTGTCAGCTCGGGGATTCGTTTTTGCAACCTTCCGGTTACTAGCCCAACGCTCTAACCACCTGCCTTACATTACACTCCACGAGGCGCCTGCATGGCAGGCTGACTACCTGTTATGTGAGGGCAGCAAGAAGCCAAGGTAAGTTGCTAGCTAGCATTAAACTTATCTTATAACTTCAAGCCTATAAACTCCCGAGATTAGGCTGGTGTAACCGATGTGAAATGGCTAGCTAGTTAACAGGGTGCGCGCTAATAGCGTTTCAAACATCACTCGCTCTGAGACTTGGAGTAGTTGTTCCCCTTGCTCTGCAAGAGCCGCGGCTTTTGAGGAGCGATGGGTAACGATGCTTCGAGGGTGTTCCTGGTTCGAGCCCAGGTAGGGGCAAGGAGAGGGACGGAAGCTATACTGTTCCACTGGCAATACCAAAGTGCCTATAAGAACATCCAATAGTTAAAGGTATATGAAATACAATTGGTATAGAGAGAAATAGTCCTACAATTCTTATAATAACAACAACCTAAAACTTCTTACCTGGGAATATTGAAGACTCATGTTAAAAGGAACCACCAGCTTTGATATGTTCTCATGTTCTGAGCAAGGAACTTAAACGTTAGCTTTTTTACATGGCACATATTGAACTTTTACTTTCTTCTCCAACACTTTGTTTTTGCATTGTTAAACCAAATTGAACACGTTTCATCATTTATTTGAGGCTAAAATGATTTTATTGAGGTATTATATTAAGTTAAAATAAGTGTTCATTCAGTATTGTTGTAATTGTCATTATTACAAAAACATTTTTAAAAACTCGGCCGATTAATCGGTATCTGCTTTTTTGGTCCTCCAATAATCGGTATCGGTTTCGGCGTTGAAAAATCATAATCGGTCAACCTCTAGTACATACACACAACTGTATAGGAGCATCCCAAGCAGTGCATATAGATTGCAAACAAGAGTGGTCCCAGAGGGACCCCGTGAGACCCTATATACTCACAAGAGTGACACATTATTGCCTGTCAGTTAGATGGTTTACAAACAGTTATAGTTTCACCATTTCGTATGACTGACAGCTGGTCTCTCCTGTGTGTAGACGTGTGTGTTGCTGCTCCAGTTTGTGGAGGCCATAGTGGTTCTGATCCGGCAGACGTCACACTTGCGTGTGACCAGAGCTCTCAGACCCATTTTCCTGGTGGACTGCAGATACTGTGGTGCCGTTCGCAGGTACACACACACACACACACACACACACACACACACACACACACACCGCAGATACATCACATACACACCTTTACCTGTATTACCTCGCACTGCTTTGTTGTTTCCAAAGTATGAATAACTGTTGTTGTCACCCTCTTGTCCAATCAGAAACCTGCGTCAAATCTTCCAGTCCCTTCCCCCTTTTATAGATATCCTGCTGCTGCTGCTCTTCTTCATGGTCATCTTCGCCATCCTGGGTGAGACACACAAACACACACATCTTGGCTGTTCATCGAAGTTAATAATGACATTGATCCTAAATGACAATCCTCGAAGAGCCTCCAAAAACATTGGACAACAGTGGAAATTCTATGATCTTACAAACAACTGTACCTTGAAATCTAAAACAAAATCTAAATTCAATGATGTTCTATTATGCCTGTCTGAGTATGGATCTGTTCTCTCTCTTTACAGGCTTCTGTCTGTTCTCCCCTAACACTTCTGATCCAGTAAGTGAAACAGTTTGACTGACATTTTCAGTATGTTGTGCCTCTGAAGACTGCTAGTTGTGGTGCTAACTGAAGGGGACTGTCTCATACTGTTTTGTCTGGCTTTTCTCTTCTCAGTACTTCAACACTCTGGAGAACAGCATCGTTAGTCTTTTTGTACTACTGACCACCGCAAAGTAAGACTTGCTCATCTACCACACACCATAACTCCTACTTTATACACCTGTGTCTCTAATAGTCTGAAATGTTTCGTGCTCTTTGACTGTTGTGATTGTAATGCTCTCTCAAGACAGCATAGTGACTGTTGTGATTGTAATGCTCTCTCAAGACAGCATAGTGACTGTTGTGATTGTAATGCTCTCTCAAGACAGAATAGTGACTGTTGTGATTGTAATGCTCTCTCAAGACAGCATAGTGACTGTTGTGATTGTAATGCTCTCTCAAGACAGCATAGTGACTGTTGTGGTTGTAATGCTCTCTCAAGACAGAATAGTGACTGTTGTGGTTGTAATGCTCTCTCAAGACAGCATAGTGACTGTTGTGGTTGTAATGCTCTCTCAAGACAGCATAGTGACTGTTGTGATTGTAATGCTCTCTCAAGACAGCATAGTGACTGTTGTGATTGTAATGCTCTCTCAAGACAGAATAGTGACTGTTGTGATTGTAATGCTCTCTCAAGACAGCATAGTGATTGTAATGCTCTCTCAAGACAGCATAGTGACTGTTGTGGTTGTAATGCTCTCTCAAGACAGAATAGTGACTGTTGTGATTGTAATGCTCTCTCAAGACAGCATAGTGACTGTTGTGATTGTAATGCTCTCTCAAGACAGCATAGTGACTGTTGTGGTTGTAATGCTCTCTCAAGACAGAATAGTGACTGTTGTGGTTGTAATGCTCTCTCAAGACAGCATAGTGACTGTTGTGGTTGTAATGCTCTCTCAAGACAGCATAGTGACTGTTGAGATTGTAATACTCTCTCAAGACAGCATAGTGACTGTTGTGATTGTAATGCTCTCTCAAGACAGAATAGTGACTGTTGAGATTGTAATGCTCTCTCAAGACAGAATAGTGACTGTTGTGGTTGTAATGCTCTCTCAAGACAGCATAGTGACTGTTGTGATTGTAATGCTCTCTCAAGACAGCATAGTGACTGTTGTGGTTGTAATGCTCTCTCAAGACAGAATAGTGACTGTTGTGGTTGTAATGCTCTCTCAAGACAGCATAGTGACTGTTGAGATTGTAATACTCTCTCAAAACAGCATAGTGACTGTTGAGATTGTAATACTCTCTCAAGACAGCATAGTGACTGCTGAGATTGTAATACTCTCTCAAGACAGAATAGTGACTGTTGAGATTGTAATACTCTCTCAAGACAGCATAGTGACTGTTGTGATTGTAATGCTCTCTCAAGACAGAATAGTGACTGTTGTGGTTGTAATGCTCTCTCAAGACAGCATAGTGACTGTTGTGATTGTAATGCTCTCTCAAGACAGCATAGTGACTGTTGTGGTTGTAATGCTCTCTCAAGACAGAATAGTGACTGTTGTGGTTGTAATGCTCTCTCAAGACAGCATAGTGACTGTTGAGATTGTAATACTCTATCAAAACAGCATAGTGACTGCTGAGATTGTAATACTCTCTCAAGACAGCATAGTGACTGCTGAGATTGTAATACTCTCTCAAGACAGAATCAGTGGTGGAAAAAGTACCCAGTTGTCATACTTGAGTAAAAGTTAAGATACCTTAAAAGAAAATGAGTCACCCAGTAAAATACTACTTGAGTAAAAGTCTCAAAGTATTTGGTTTGAAATAAACTTCCTATATAGTATAAAAATAAGAGTATATACATTTTCAAATTCCTTATTCCTCTTATTTTATTAAGGGTTGGCCAGGGGCACACTCCAACACTCAGACATAATTTATAAACGAAGCATATGTGCTTGTCTTTTTCTTGTGGTCAAATCCCTGCCCAAAGTCAGGTGACCTAAGCGTGTCGTTGTATCTGTCGAACTGCTTTGCTTTATCTTGGCCAGGTCGCAATTGTAAATGAGAACTTGTTCTCAACTTGCCTACCTGGTTAAATAAAGGTGAAATAAATAAATAAATAAAATTGTCATTATTACAAATAATTGTAAAAAGTCGGACGATTAATCGGTATAGGCTTTTTTTTGGGTCCTCCAATAATCGGTATTGGTATCGGCGTTGAAAAATCATAATCGGTCGACCTCTAATATTGATCCCAAAAAGGAGCTCTCTCCTTCAGAGTGAATGGGAGTCTATGGGCGCTAGCTCAAAAACACAACATTAGCACAAATTTTGTCAACATAATGTAAGACATTGCAAAGATTTGCCGAGATGTGAGATAATTAACTTGCTATCTGTAGTATCTTATAGCTTTGGAATTGTGACATTATGTACTTTCAAGGAAAATAGCCACGTTTCTCAACATATAGACTAACTTTGAGAAGGGATTGCTTGACGATGAGCTTAGCAACCGCGTGGCACAGCATGACAATGTGAGTGCGATTGGTCGACAGTCTACTGGTTGGGGCGTTATACGTTCCTTCAGCCATTAGATTCCTATCTTCTTTCTATAATATATTTGGCAACGGCATCATGCAATGCATCCTGGACTTATGAGGCAGACAATTAGGAAAAATGTGCTAGACCCTCCATTAAATTACACATTTCTCGAGGTAGGAATATCACAAAAATATGATCAATGGCTCATTCGAGAAAAGACATCTGAGTTATGACATCAGTCAGTATTGAAATCTGACATGTATGATAGACGTTTTTGCAATCTAAAAGTCATATTCCTATTAACTTCCAGTGTAGTGAGAGCGACTTTATCACGGTGCTACGTCATACTAGCCGGATTTCTGCCTGTTTGAAGGCAAATAACTTAGATACTCATGAAAACATGAAATGACCCAGGGCATCGATAGAACATCACTCAAAATGGGTGAACCTTTCCTTTAAGTACTTTACACCACTGAACAGCATAGTGCTTGCTGAGATTGTATTACTCTCAAGACAGTATAGTACCTAATGAGATTGCTGGTGTCCTGTTTCCTCTAGCTTCCCAGACGTGATGATGCCAGCATACTCGAGGAACCGCTGGTCCTGTGTCTTCTTCATCGTCTACCTTTCCATTGAACTCTATTTCATCATGAACCTGGTACACATACACACACACACACATGCTGTTGTTTCCTCCCTGTCTACCCTTTGGCCATGGTTTGATAGTGTGTTTGTGTTGCAGCTTCTGGCAGTGGTGTTCGATACGTTTAACGGTGTTGAGAAGATGAAGTTTAAATCTCTGATGCTCCACAAACGCTCCGCTATCGACCATGCCTTCCAACTGCTGGTCAGCAGACAGGTACATACACACACCCAGGTAGTGTCGGTAAGCTGTTGTAACTTATGTGTAACTGTTGCATTTCGTGCATGTGTGTTTGCTCCTTAGAGGCCAATGGGTCTGTCTCTGAAGCAGTTTGATGGTCTAATGCGTTTCTACAGACCCCGTATGTCTGCCAGAGACCGCTTCCTCACATACAAGGCCCTAAACACTGCAGGAGCATCCATGCTCAGGTAACACACACACACATAGTGTATGAGCACACACATACTATAAGTGTTTTTTTTTTAAAGAGGTGTGTGTGATGTTCTGTTGCAGCCTAGATGACTTCTATAAATTCTATGAAGTAATTGGCCTCAAATGGAAGGTAAGCCTAACACACACACAAATACACAGTTCGCATATGTCTCTGTGTGGATTTACCTATATCTATTCTCCCCTATTTATTTGGACAGTGAAGTAAACATTTTTACATTTGGCTTTATACTCCAGCATTTTGGATTTGAGATCAAATGTTTCAAATGAATTTCTCCTTTTATTCTGGGGTATTTTCATACATGCACTACATGACCAAAGGTACGTGGACACCTGCTCGTCGAACATCTCATTCCAAAATCATTGGCATTAATATGGAGTTGGTCCCCCCTTTGCTGCTATAACAGCCTCCACTCTTCTGGGAAAGCTTTCCACTAGATGTTGGAACATTGCTGCAGGGACTTGTGTCCATTCAGCCACAAGAGCATTAGTGAGGTCGGCACTGATTTTGGGAAATTCCAGAAAATTATGTCATGGCTTTAGAAGTGTCTGATAGGCTAATTGACATCATTTGAGTCAATTGGAGGTGTACCTGTGGATGTATTTCAAGGCATACCTTCAAACTCAGTGCCTCTTTGCTTGACATCCTAGGAAAATGAAAAGAAATCAGCCAAGACCTCAGGGAAAAAAATTGTAGACCTCCACAAGTCTGGTTCATCCTTGGGAGTAATTTCCAAACACCTGAAGGTACCACGTTCATCTGTACAAACAATAGTATGCAAGTATAAACACCATAGGACCATGCAGCCGTCATACTGCTCAGGGAGGAGACGTGTTCTGTCTCCTAGAGATGAACGTACTTTGGTGTGAAAAGTGCAAATCAATCCCAGAACAACAGCAAAGGACCTTGTGAAGATGCTGGAGGAAACGGGTACAAAAGTATCTATATCCACAGTAAAATGAGTCCTATATCGACACAACCTGAAAGGCCACTCAGCAAGGAAGAAGCCACTGCTCCAAAACCGCCATAAAAAAGACAGACTACGGTTTGCAACTGCACATGGGGACAAAGATCATACTTTTTGGAACAATGTCCTGTGGTCTGATGAAACAAAAATATAACTGTTTGGCCATAATGACCATCGTTATGTTTGGAAGAAAAAGGGGGAGGCTTGCAAGCCGAAGAACACCATCCCAACCATGAAGCACGGTGATGACAGCATCATGTTGTGGGGGTGCTTTGCTGCAGGAGGTACCGGTGCACTTCACAAAATAGATGGCATCATGAGGAAGGAAAGTTATGTGGATATATTTTAGCAACATCTCAAGACATCAGTCAGGAAGTTAAAGCTTGGTCACAAATGGGTCTTCCAAATGAACAATGACCCCAAGCATACTTCCAAAGTTGTGACAAAATGGCTTAAGGACAACAAAGTAAAGGTATTGGAGTGGCCATCACAAAGCCCTGACCTCAATCCCATAGAAAATGTGCGGGCAGAACTGAAAAAGCTTGTGCGAGCAAGAAGGCCTCCAAACTTGACTCAGTTACACCAGCTCTGTCAGGAGGAATCGGCCAAAATTCACCCAACTTATTGTGGGAAGCTTGTGGAAGGCTACCCAAAACATTTGACCCAAGTTAAACCATTTTAAAGGCAATGCTACCGATACTAATTGAGTGTATGTAAACTTCTGACCCACTGGGAATGTGATGAAAGAAATCAAATCTGAAATAAATCATTCTCTCTTCTATTATTCTGACATTTCACATTCTTAAAATAAAGTGGTGATCCTAACTCACCGAAGTCAGGGAATTTTTACCAGGATTAAATGTCAGGAATTGTGAAAAACTGAGTTTAAATGTAGTTGGCTAAGGTGTATGCAAACTTCCACCTTCAACTGTATGTACGGAACATTTGGTCTCCAATCCAAAATGCTGGAATATAGAGCCAAATGAAAAGTTTTAGCTCCATTGTCCAAATAAATATGTAGGGGAGTGTGTGTATATATATATATATATATATGTAAATATTCACCTCACTGATATGTGCCTGCGTGCGTGTGATTGTACTCTGTAGGCACGGCGGAGCGGGGAACACTGGTTTGATGATCTTCCACACACTACTTTTCTTATCTTCAAAGGTGACTTGTATTTTTCCCTTCTTTCTTCCATCACATCCACTGCTGTGGTCCTCTCCTCTTATCTGAGGTGACTCAGACTGACTGACATCCTTCTGTTACTGTCTCTACCAGGCATCAACCTGCTGGTCAAGTCTAAAGCCTTCCAGTACACCATGTGTAAGTGGACATCCATTATTAGTAGTATTAGCTATAGTACTATCATATGGGTTGTAAACCTAGGACCAAACTTAACTCTTGGACAGGACTAACTCTAGGACACATTTAACTCTCCTCTCTCTCCTCTGTAGATGTGGTGGTGGCCGTCAACGGAGTGTGGATCCTCGTAGAAACCTACATGTTGAATAGTAACTAAACCTATTCCCAGACTATTAAGTACTTTTAATGCAGATTAAAAGTCAAGTAGAGGCCAAAAAGTTGAACAGTAAGGTTGTTTCTGATCTCTGTCCACTCCCTCTGCAGGTGGATTCTCCTCGTCCAGAATAGTCCCCTGGAGCTACATTGTCTTCCTCACCAGTAAGATCACGCACATACAGATACACAGAGAGCCACATCCTTTTCGTCACTAGTGAGAACACACATTTTTACTCCGCTCGCTCTCTTTTTCTCTGTCTCGCTCTTTTTCAATCTCTAGTCTATGGAGTGGAGGTGTTGTTGAAGGTAACAGGCATGGGACCGTTGGCCTACTTCAGCTCCGGCTGGAACCTGTGAGTACTGACCATTAAACCCTTAATAAAGCCTTAACCCTAACCCTCAACCCTTAACTTGTCCAATGTGTTTATTCAGTAGCATAACAGCCATCAGTGTCTCTGTGTTCGCCTCACCAGGTTTGACTTCTTTGTGACGGTGTTTGCCTTTCTGGGCTTGATTGCTCTGGCCTTCGACATGGAGCCCTTCTACTTCATTGTGGTGCTCAGACCACTGCAGCTACTCAGGTGGGTTACCACGACAACACGCACGTATGTTGTCAGCGGGGCAATTTGTTTGTGTGGGTATTTTGTTTAGGTGCATATATGTGTGTTACCGGTATGTAGATTCGTAAATATTGTGTTGATCATCACGTCTATTAGGTTGTAAGTGTGTGTGTGTGTGTGTGTACTCTCTCTCAGGTTGTTTAAGATAAAGCAGAGGTATCGTAACGTGTTGGACACCATGTTTGAACTCTTCCCGAGGATGGCAAGGTAACAACTTTTCCCCCTGAACGATAACCCACCATATTTACATACAACACATGTACAGTTGAAGTCGGAAGTTTACATACATTTAGGTTGGAGTCATTAAAACTCATTTTTCAACCACTCCATACATTTCTTGTTAACAAACTATAGTTTTGTCAAGTCGGTTAGGACATCTACTTTGTGCCTGACACAAGTAATATTTCCAACAATTGTTTACAGACAGATTATTTCACTTATAACTCACTGTATCACAATTCCAGTGGTTCAGAAGTTTACATACACTAAGTTGACTGTGCCTTTAAACAGCTTGGAAAATTCCAGAAAAGAATGTCATGGCTTTAGAAGCTTCTGATAGGCTAATTGACTACATTTGAGTCAATTGGAGAAGTACCTGTGGATGTACAGTGCCTTGCGAAAGTATTCGGCCCCCTTGAACTTTGCGACCTTTTGCCACATTTCAGGCTTCAAACATAAAGATATAAAACTGTATTTTCTTGTGAAGAAGCAACAACAAGTGGGACACAATCATGAAGTGGAACGACATTTATTGGATATTTCTAACTTTTTTAACAAATCAAAAACTGAAAAATTGGGCGTGCAAAATTATTCAGCCCCCTTAAGTTAATACTTTGTAGCGCCACCTTTTGCTGCGATTACAGCTGTAAGTCGCTTGGGGTATGTCTCTATCAGTTTTGCACATTGAGAGACTGAAATGTTTTCCCATTCCTCCTTGCAAAACAGCTCGAGCTCAGTGAGGTTGGAAGGAGAGCATTTGTGAACAGCAGTTTTCAGTTCTTTCCACAGATTCTCGATTAGATTCAGGTCTGGACTTTGACTTGGCCATTCTAACACCTGGATATGTTTATTTTTGAACCATTCCATTGTAGATTTTGCTTTATGTTTTGGATCATTGTCTTGTTGGAAGACAAATCTCCGTCCCAGTCTCAGGTCTTTTGCAGACTCCATCAGGTTTTCTTCCAGAATGGTCCTGTATTTGGCTCCATCCATCTTCCCATCAATTTCAACCATCTTCCCTGTCCCTGCTGAAGAAAAGCAGGCCCAAACCATGATGCTGCCACCACCATGTTTGACAGTGGGGATGGTGTGTTCAGGGTGATGAGCTGTGTTGCTTTTACGCCAAACATAACGTTTTGCATTGTTGCCAAAAAGTTCAATTTTGGTTTCATCTGACCAGAGCACCTTCTTCCACATGTTTGGTGTGTCTCCCAGGTGGCTTGTGGCAAACTTTAAACGACACTTTTTATGGATATCTTTAAGAAATGGCTTTCTTCTTGCCACTCTTCCATAAAGGCCAGATTTGTGCAATATACGACTGATTGTTGTCCTGTGGACAGAGTCTCCCACCTCAGCTGTAGATCTCTGCAGTTCATCCAGAGTGATCACGGGCCTCTTGGCTGCTTCTCTGATCAGTCTTCTCCTTGTATGAGCTGAAAGTTTAGAGGGACGGCCAGGTCTTGGTAGATTTGCAGTGGTCTGATACTCCTTCCATTTCAATATTATCGCTTGCACAGTGCTCCTTGGGATGTTTAAAGCTTGGGAAATCTTTTTGTATCCAAATCCGGCTTTAAACTTCTTCACAACAGTATCTCGGACCTGCCTGGTGTGTTCCTTGTTCTTCATGATGCTCTCTACGCTTTTAACGGACCTCTGAGACTATCACAGTGCAGGTGCATTTAGACGGAGACTTGATTACACACAGGTGGATTGTATTTATCATCATTAGTCATTTAGGTCAACATTGGATCATTCAGAGATCCTCACTGAACTTCTGGAGAGAGTTTGCTGCACTGAAAGTAAAGGGGCTGAATAATTTTGCACGCCCAATTTTTCAGTTTTTGATTTGTTAAAAAAGTTAGAAATATCCAATAAATGTCGTTCCACTTCATGATTGTGTCCCACTTGTTGTTGATTCTTCACAAGAAAATACAGTTTTATATCTTTATGTTTGAAGCCTGAAATGTGGCAAAAGGTCGCAAAGTTCAAGGGGGCCGAATACTTTCGCAAGGCACTGTATTTCAAGGCCTACCTTCAAACTCAGTGCCTCTTTGATTGACATGGGAAAATCAAAAGAAATCAGCCAAGACCTCAGAAAAAAATTGTAGACCTAGTCTGGTTCATCCTTGGGAGCAATTTCCAAACGCCTGAAGGTATGTTCATCTCTACAAACAATAGTATGCAAGTCTAAACACCATGGGACCACGCAGCCGTCATAACGCTCAGGAAGGAAGTTCCAAAGTTGTGGCAAAATGGCTTAAGGACAACAAAGTCAAGGTATTGGAGTGGCCATCACAAAGCCCTGACCTCAATCCTATAGAGAATGTGTGGGCAGAACTGAAAAGGCGTGTGCAAGCAAGGATGCCTAGAAACCTGACTCAGTTACACCAGCTCTGTCAGGAGGAATGGGGCCAAAATTCACCCAACTTATTGTGGGAAGCTTGTGGAAGGCTACCCGAAACGTTTGACCCAAGTTAAACAATTAAAAGGCAATGCTTCCAAATACTAATTGAGTGTATGTACACTTCTGACCCACTGGGAATGTGATGAAAGAAATAAAAGCTCAAATAAATATTTCTCTACTATTATTCTGACATTTCACATTCTTAAAATAAAGTGGTGATCCTAAAACAGAGACTTTTTTTACAAGGATTAAATGTCAGGAATTGTGAAAAAATGAGTTTAAATGTAGTTGGCTAAGGTGCATGTGAACTTCCACCTTCAACTCTATGAACCTTGTGTAAGAACCTACTTAATAAAAACTTGTATGTGTTCTCAGCCTGGGGCTGACATTGATCATCTTCTACTACTCCTTTGCCATTGTGGGGATGGAGTTCTTCGCTGATGTAGTTTACCCTAACTGCTGCAAGTGAGTCACGCATATACTCTTACACCCAGTTCACTCACACACTAACGTGTCAGTCTAACCTGACACTTTGTTCGAAGCAGAGCCTACCACAGACTAAGAATACTAGAAAAGATATTGGTGCTCCAGTAATATGACGGCCACCTTGGTCAGGGTGGTTCACCTGGGTTTCAGTTTGTCTCTCTTCTATCTCTCGTACTCACAGTACCAGTACAGTAGCAGATTCATACAGGCAGATCAATGTAACCATAGGCAATAGGACGGTGCTGGATGAAGGTTACTACTATCTCAACAACTTCGACAACATTCTCAGCAGCTTTGGTAAACACACACACAGTCGTCAATACTAGGCAGTTCCCTATATACTATTTTGTTATATAATAAACGGATAGATTTTGATGTGGGATTCAGCATCTCTCTCTCTCTGCAGTGACTCTGTTTGAGCTGACTGTGGTAAACAACTGGTACATCACCATGGTAAGACTCTTCCTTCTCACACTGTATGCTGCCTGTCACCTGTCTGATTAAACCTCTGCTGCTGCCTGACTGTCAAGCTTGTCCAAGTTACTGAGGTTGATTCACAGCTGCTGTCCCCTACCCAACAGGAAGGAGTGACCTCCATGACAACTCACTGGAGCCGCCTCTACTTCATGACCTTCTACATTGTCACCATGGTGAGAGTTGTGTGCCTGTGTGTGTGCGTGCGTGTGTGCGTGCGTGTGTGTAATTTTCTCTGTCCTCTCTAGGTGGTGATGACCATCATCGTTGCCTTCATCCTGGATGCGTTTGTGTTCCGTATGAACTACAGCCGGAAGAACAAAGAACCACTGTTAGATCCTGAGGGTAAGTGTGTGCATGCGTGCAATGAAAAATGTTAGTAAAATGAGAACGGTATAGTGTTTGAGATGTAACGATGGTGTGTTTGTGTGGTGTAGATGAGAACGGTAGTGTTTGAGATGTGTGTAACGATGGTGTGTTTGTGTGTTGCAGATGAGAACGGTATAGTGTTTGAGATGTGTGTAACGATGGTGTGTTTGTGTGGTGTAGATGAGAACGGTATAGTGTTTGAGATGTGTGTTTGTGTGTTGTAGATGAGAACGGTATAGTGTTTGAGATGTGTGTTTGTGTGTTGTAGATGAGAACGGTATAGTGTTTGAGATGTGTGTTTGTGTGTTGTAGATGAGAACGGTATAGTGTTTGAGATGTGTGTTTGTGTGTTGTAGATGAGAACGGTATAGTGTTTGAGATGTGTGTTTGTGTGTTGTAGATGAGAACGGTATAGTGTTTGAGATGTGTGTTTGTGTGTTGTAGATGAGAACGGTATAGTGTTTGAGATGTGTGTTTGTGTGTTGTAGATGAGAACGGTATAGTGTTTGAGATGTGTGTTTGTGTGTTGTAGATGAGAACGGTATAGTGTTTGAGATGTGTGTTTGTGTGTTGTAGATGAGAACGGTATAGTGTTTGAGATGTGTGTTTGTGTGTTGTAGATGAGAATGGTATAGTGTTTGAGATGTGTGTTTGTGTGTTGTAGATGAGAACGGTATAGTGTTTGAGATGTGTGTTTGTGTGTTGTAGATGAGAACGGTATAGTGTTTGAGATGTGTGTTTGTGTGTTGTAGATGAGAACGGTATAGTGTTTGAGATGTGTGTTTGTGTGTTGTAGATGAGAACGGTATAGTGTTTGAGATGTGTGTTTGTGTGTTGTAGATGAGAACGGTATAGTGTTTGAGATGTGTGTTTGTGTGTTGTAGATGAGAACGGTATAGTGTTTGAGATGTGTGTTTGTGTGTTGTAGATGAGAACGGTATAGTGTTTGAGATGTGTGTTTGTGTGGTGTAGATGAGAACGGTATAGTGTTTGAGATGTGTGTTTGTGTGTTGTAGATGAGAACGGTATAGTGTTTGAGGCAGAGGTGAGTCGTGACGAGGCGTTGGCTACTCTGGAGCTTTATAAGCAGACGTGCCCTGGACTCTCCTCACTCAACTCTCTACAGGGAGTACTGGTGGCCATGGACCGCAGCGGGGTGAGAACAGACACACAGACCTACACTCACAAATAGACAGACACACACACTCACTCACACAGCTTCACAAACCTTCCCCGTCCTACACTCTCAAAAATATAGACTGGTGTGTGTGTGTGTGTGTGTGTAGAGCTCGTTTCTGGTGTACCTGGGTCGGAGGTCGCGGACCAAGAGTGACCTCAGCATGAAGATGTATGAGGAAGAGATCCAGGTGAGCCTCGTGCTGCCATGACAACCAGAATCCTGCTGACTGCTCAATGCTAGATTTGTCACTTTAAATAAGACTTTAGCTAACGTGACCTAGCTACAAAGGTGATGTTAATCTTGCCTTTTTATCAGAGGAGGCTGGTGGAACGATTACTAGGAAGACGGGTTCAGTGTAAAGACTGGAATGGAATGAATGGACCAGTATCAAACATATACTTTGTTCCATTACAATGAGCAGGTCCACCTATAGTGCCTCCTACCAGCTTCTTCTGCTGTCTAGCAAATTCGATTACAAATTTGTATATTTCTGATGTCAGCTGTGACAAGAAAAATTGTATGATTAATGTGTTATTGGTGTGTGTACAGGAGTGGTATGCTGAGTACTCCAGAGAGAACCTACCCCAGTCAGACCGAAGCCTTGTAGAAAGAGAGCTGGAAATCCCTCCTCCCTGCCCTGACCCTGAACCTCAACCCAACTCACAAGGACCACTTAGTATTAACTAACACTCACTCACTGTTTCGCTCTCTCTCTCTTACACACACACACACACACCTCTTTAACTTCAGTCATCATGTCACAGAGCACTCTGTGAACTTAATGGTGATTGTCTTCCACAATGACAAGACCGAGAACCCCTCAAGTCTCTGTCTGTCTCCTTCCCTTCTTCCCCCTCCTCCCATCCTGAGGAAGTGTACTCTAGCAGCTTGGTCGGACAGTTGTGATGTGGACAGATGTGATGGTGTCACTGAACTAGAGCCTGGATCCTGGACCTGTTGAGATGCAGCAGGGATTTATGTTGATATGAATCATGTTCTCTATCTGAATGGATCTGTGTTCAAACAGGTTTAACAGCTTTATCTAACCCCAACCCTGACAGGACCTTAGTCTGCTGATGCATTGACAGTCGAAGCAGAGCATCGATTTAGGGGTTAACGGGCAGGGTTTTAAGGGTCATTGTTAGGCCTTCTAGCTGTGAGACAGAGCTAATGTTCAAGGCCAACACCGGAGTACGAGGAGCCACTAGAATTTGGAATTTCACACTGCTCTTCTTCACTGCTCTGACCACAGAGAGGACACACGTCTGGACAGTGAAAGGACACATACCTGTAGGTGAATACCAGGCTGCCTGTAGATACGTACAAACTCACACGATCCAGCTCCGTCTGCCAGCACTAGGCTAAGCCCCCTCAACAGCCACTATGCCCACCCCCCCCACCCAACACACACCTCAAACCCCTGCACATGTCCAGTAACCTACAGCTATATCTCCTAGCCAGCGTTTGAACAAACCTAAGAGAAGACTTTACTTTTATAACTTGTTATTCTGTAAGTGTATTGTAATGTATTTGGTGTATTAAATGAGGAATCATTTAAATACATTGTTCACTTTGCCAAGTGTATTTGTGTAGCTACCTTTGCTTTAAAGTGGCAGGGCTCAGACGAGCCCTGAGACATGGCTATAGACACCTATGGTATTTTAACCATATTCTCTGTGTGGATGTTACAGGAAGGATTTTGGACGTTTTTATTTATATCTTAAACGGGTACAATACACAATAATCATCATCTCAGAACCTAGACATGAGTCTATGCATAAGTGCTTTTTACCCTGATATCACCTTCTTTAACGCATACACACACAGCTCAGACAGCTTCAACAAGAGAATCCTTTACCAAAGGTGCTTTTTATATGCAACAATTTCACCTGCAAATATCTATCAGGGACGATAATGTACTACCTCTATAGCTATCGTACATCTGTAGTAGTAAAATAATGCAATTCCTTGATAAAAATGTATAACATTGTTTGATGCAACTGCATAAAGTAGCTTGTTTAGGGCCATATTCAAATGATTTAAATAGCTGTGCCTTGCTGTTTCACGATTGGTTCCCCTTCTCAGAAGTTGGAACTATATACAGTGGGGCAAAAAGGTATTTAGTCAGCCACTAATTGTGCAAGTTCTCCCACTTAAAAAGATGAGAGGCCTGTAATTTTTATCATAGTTACACTTCAAATATGACAGACAAAATGAGAAAAAAAATCCAGAAAATCACGTTGTAGGATTTTTTATGAATTTATTTGCAAATGATAGTGGAAAATAAGTATTTGGTCAATAACAAAAGTTTATCTCAATACTTTGTTATATACCCTTTGTTGGCAATGACAGAGGTCAAACGTTTTCTGTAAGTCTTCACCAGGTTTTCACACACTGTTGCTGGTATTTTGGCCCATTCCTCCATGCAGATCTCCTCTAGATCAGTGATGTTTTGGGGCTGTTGCTGGGCAACACGGACTTTCAACTCGCTCCAAAGATTTTCTATGGGGTTGAGATCTGGAGACTGGCTAGGCCACTCCAGGACCTTGAAATGCTTCTTACGAAGCCACTCCTTCGTTGCCCGGGCGGTGTGTTTGGGATCATTGTCATGCTGAAAGACCCAGCCACGTTTCATCTTCAATGCCCTTGCTGATGGAAGGTTTTCACTCTAATCTTACGATACATGGCCCCATTCATTCTTTCCTTTACACGGATCAGTCGTCCTGGTCCCTTTGCAGAAAAACAGCCCCAAAGCATGATGTTTCCACCCACATGCTTTACAGTAGGTATGGTGTTCTTTGGATGCAACTCAGCATTCTTTATCCTCCAAACACGACAGGTTGAGTTTTTACCAAAAAGTTATATTTTGGTTTCATCTGACCATATGACATTCTCCCAATCTTCTTCTGGATCATCCAAATACTCTCTAGCAAACTTCAGACGGGCCTGGACATGTACTGGCTTAAGCAGGGGGACACGTCTGGCACTGCAGGATTTGAGTCTCTGGCGGCGTAGTGTGTTACTGATGGTAGGCTTTGTTACTTTGGTCCCAGCTCTCTGCAGGTCATTCACTAGGTCCCTCCGTGTGGTTCTGGGATTTTTGCTCACCGGTCTTGTGATCATTTTGACCCCACGGGGTGAGATCTTGCGTGCAGCCCCAGATCGAGGGAGATTATCAGTGGTCTTATGTCTTCCATTTCCTAATAATTGCTCCCACAGTTGATTTCTTCAAACCAAGCTGCTTTACTATTGCAGATTCAGTCTACCCAGCCTGGTGCAGGTTTTAACTGTTTGAAGTTGTGGACAGGTGTCTTTTATACTGATAACAAGTTCAAACAGGTGCCATTAATACAGGTAACGAGTGGAGGACAGAGGAACCTCTTAAAGAAGAAGTTACAGGTCTGTGAGAGCCAGAAATCTTGCTTGTTTGTAGGTGACCAAATACTTATTTTCCACCATAATTTGCAAATAAATTCATAAAAAATCCTACAATGTGATTTTCTGGATTTTTTTCTCCTTTTGTGTCATAGTTGAAGTGTACCTATGATGAAAATTACAGGCCTCTCTCATCTTTTTAAGTGGGAGAACTTTCACAATTGGTGGCTGACTAAATATTTTTTTGCCCCACCGTAGGTGTTTCTAAGCCATATTATTTAGAATTCAGTAGGAAATCAAAATGATCGATAATGTGTTGCAAATAGCATTTTATTTTTTTTTAAAGAAGGGGGGGGGGGGGGATATTTTCCCAATTGGTAGTTTAGTCTTGTCTCATCGCTGTAACTCCCGTACGGACTCAGGAGAGGCGAAGGTCGAGAACAGTGCGTCCTCTGAAACACGACCAAACTGCACTGTTTCTTGACACAATAATGCCCACTTAACCCGGAAGCCAGCCACATCAATGTGTCAGAGGAAACACTGTACACCTGGGGACCTTCTCCGTGTGCACTGCGCCCGTCCTGCCACAGGAGTCACTGGTGCGCGGTGGGACAAGGACATCCCTGCCAATTGTGCGCCGCCCCATGGGTCTCTCGGGTTGTGGCCAACTGCGAAAGAAACTGGACTCGAACCCAGAATCTCTAGTGGCACAGGTAGCACTACTGTGTCACTCGGGAGGCCCACAAAAGAGCACATTTTATACAATTGACTCACATCAACCATTCCAGACAGCAGTTTTTCTCACTACGAGACACTACATTCACATTGATTTAAAGGAGAAAATTCCCTTAAAGTGCTACTGCATCTTTTTTTCATTTTTTTTACTCCCTTGTCAGTACATGGGTTACTTTAAAACTGTGTGTTACTGTTATTTCTGTATATGTGTGTAATTGTTTTGTGTGGACCCCAGTAAGAGAAGATGGTCCTTATGTAACAGCTAATGGCGATCTAAATATAAAAAATATAGTCAGTGTAAACAGACAAAAGTTAAATCACAGTCTGATTGGTTCCAACTCCGTTAAGGCACAGTGTGATTGGCTGTGACTCCATCTCTCCCAGGAAGAGGAAAGTCTCTCAGGTCTCGAACCCGTCTGGTCAGTGTTCACAGGTGGCTCTATCAGACTGGTCCAAACCATCTCGTACAGGCTTCAGGTGTGGATAAAGCCGAACTCTGTGAGCAGCGCAACCAGGAGGAAGACTACATAGAAGAGCAGGAGGAAGATTCCATAGGCCCGGCCCAGGTGGAAACAACGCAGAGGAACTAGGATGAAGGAGAAGACCAGAGAGAGACCCAGAGAACCTGCTAGAACCCAGGTCAACAAACCCTCTGGTTCCAACTGGGTGGTGTAAAGGGGTGGGGGTTAGAGCGAGAGGGGGTGGAGAAAATAAATGAGAAACTAACCTTTGGCACATTTTAACACACAGATAAAATCAAGCTGTTGCAAGAGGGGAGTACCAGTCCAATTCAATTCTCTGGTCACTACCTCTACAAAATGCTTATTTCAGACAGTTACAAACAGCTTATATACAGTACCAGTCAAAAGTTTGGACACACCTACTCATTCAAGGGTTTTTCTTTATTTGTATTTTCTACATCGTAGAATAATAGCGAATACATCAAAACTATGAAATAACACATGGAATTATGTAGTAACCAAAAAAATTGTAAAACAAATCAAAATATATTTTATATTTGAGATTCTTCAAAGTAGACACCCTTTGCCTTGATGACAGCTTTGCACACTCTTGGCATTCTCTCAACCAGCTGCATGAGGTAGTCACCTGAAATGCATTTCAATTAACAGGTGTGCCTTGTTAAAAGTTAGTGGAATTTCTTACTTTCCTTAAGGCACTTGAGCCAAACAGTTGTGTTGTGACAAGGTAGAGGTGGTATTCCAAAGATAGCCCTATTTGGTATCACATTATGGCAAGAAAAATCAAATAAGCAAAGAGAAACGACAGTCGATCATTACTTTAAGACATGAAGGTCAGACAATCTGGAAAATTTGAGGACAGCCACAGGAAAGGAAGACCCAGAGTTACCTCTGCTGCAGAGGACAAGTTCATTAGTTACCAGCCTCAGAAATTGCAGCCCAAATAAATGCTTCAGAGTTCAAGTAACAGACACATCTCAACATCAACTGTTCAGAGGAGACTGTAGACAGGTGGAAATCTGTAATTTGGTCTGATGAGTACATATTTTAGATTTTAGGTTCGAAAGACTGTCTTTGAGAGACGCAGTAGGTGAACGGATGATCTACGAATGTGTGGTTCCCACCGTGAAGCATGGAGGAGGTGTGAAGGTGTGGGGGTGCTTTGCTGGTAACACTGTCAGTGATTTATTTAGAATTCAAGGCACACATAACCAGCATGGCTACCACAGCATTCTGCAGCGATACGCCATCCCATCTGGTTTGCGCTTAGTGGGACTATCATTTGTTTTTTAACAGGAAAATGACCCAACACACCTACAGGCTGTGTTGTTAGGGTTATTTGACCAAGGAGAATGATGGAGTGCTGCATCAGATGACCTGGCCTCCACAATCACCCTACCTCAACCCAAATGAAATGGTTTGGGATGAGTTGGACCGAAGAGTGAATGAAAAGCAGCCAACAACTGCTCAGCATATGTGGAAAATCGTTCTAGACTGTTGGAAAAGCATTCCAGGTGAAGCTGGTTGAGAAAATTCCAAGAGTGTGCAAAACTGTCATCAAGGCAAAGGGTGGCTACTTTGAAGAATCTAAAATATATTTTGATTAGTTTAACAGTTTTTTGGTTACAACATGATTCCATATGTGTTATTTCATAGTTTTGATGTCTTCACTATTATTCTACAATGTAGAAAATAGTAAAATGAAAGAAAACCACTTAAATGGGTAGGTGTGTCCAAACTTTTGACTGGTACTGTGTATATATACACTGAACAAGAATATAACAAAAATAAAAGCAATATGTAATGTTTGTCCAATGTTTCATGAGCTGAACTAAAAGATCCCAACATTTTTTCATACGTACTAATTTTGCTCACATTTTTTGGCACAAATTTGTTTACATCCCTGTTACTGAACATTTCTCCTTTGCCAAGATAATCCATCCACCTGACAGGTGTGGTATATCATGAATCTGATTAAACAGCATGATCATTACACGGTGCACCTTGTGCTGGGGACAATAAAAGGCCACTAAAATGTGCAGTTTTGTCACAAACTACAATGCCACAGATATTTCAAGTTTTGAGGGAGTGTGCAATCGGCATGCTGACTGCAGGAATGTCCACCAGAGCTGTTGCCAGAGACTAATGTTAATTTCTCTACCATAAGCCGTCTCCGACATTGTTTTAGGGAATTTGGCCAACCGGCCTCAACCGCAGACCACGTGTATGGCGGCGTGTGGGCGAGCGGTTTGCTGATGTATACATTGTGAACAGGGTGCTCGATGGTAGGGTTATGGTATGGGCAGACAACAAACATAATTGAATTTTATTGATGGTCATTTGAATGCACAGAGATACTGTGACGAGATCCTGAGGCCCATTGCCATGCCATTCATCCGACAGGGTGTTCGTGGCACCTTAATTGGGGAATGGGCTTGTGGTAATGACTGGTGCGGAATCAGTGGAATGGTATCCATTTGCTCCCTTCTGGCCATTATTATGTGCCGTTCTCCCCTCAGCAGCCTCCACTGCTCATGTTTCAGCATGATAATGCACGGCTCCATGTCCCAAGGATCTGTACACAATTCCTGGAAGCTGAAAATGTCCCAGTTCTTCCATGGCCTGCATACTCATCAGACATGTCAGCCATTGAGCATGTTTGGGATGCTCTGGGTCGGTGTGTACGACAGCGTGTTCCAGTTCCTGACAATATCCAGCAACTTCGCACAGCCATTGAATAGGAGTGGGACAACATTCCACAATCAACAGCCTGATCAACTCTACACGAATGAGATGCGTCGTGCTGCATGAGGCAAATGGTGATCACACCAGATACTGACTGGTTTTATAAAGGTATCTGTGACCAACAGATGCATATCTGTATTCCCAGTCATGTGAAATCCATAGATTAGGGCCTAATTAATGTATTTCAATTGACTGATTTCCTTATATGAACTGTAAGAACTCAGTCAAATATTAGAAATTGTTGCATGTTTATATTTTTGTTCATATATGAGGTGAATGGTACTGAAGCTAAGAGCAGACGTACCGTCACCACTGGCTCGTTGTTAAACATCTGTATCAGACAGCCAATGCCCACTCCAATCAGCATGTCTGAGAGGAACATGATCAAGGGCAGAAACATGATGCACAAATGACTGCATAGACCTACACGTAGCAGACACACACGCACTCGCTTTTAACTTGCACAAACACATCTAGCAGACACACTCGTTTTTAACTTGCACAAACACATCCAGCAGACACACTCGCTTTTAACTTGCACAAACACACATCCAGCAGACACACACACACTCGCTTTTAACTTGCACAAACACATCCAGCAGACACACACACACTCGCTTTTAACTTGCACAAACACACATCCAGCAGACACATACACACACTCACTTTTAACTTGCACAGCAGGCACACAAAAGGATACTAAAGATGATTCCCCCAAAGCAGGCTGATAATGCCATCCGTGGGTAGCCCTGGCGAGCGATGGTGATGTCAGAAAAACAATCTAGGAACCGAAACAAACAGATTCAACACCACAATAACTAAGAAGTCTGTTTGTCTTTTGTATATCTTTTGTATATTTAGTAGGTGAGGGCAGCGGTAACCGCAGTGTGTGTGTGTCTCACCCCCAATGCTATTTCCCCAGGCCAGCAGTGTGAGACCCAGTAAATTGTTGGAAAGACTAAGGACCACACCGAGCATGTGCAGGATACTGACCACCTCCGAGGCTGCAGCACTGATCCACATCGCACTTACCACAAAGCCCAACAGAGAGAACACCTATTGAAAAAAAACACACATTATACAAACACCACAACACCTAGCAGAAACAAAAACATTGACAGAGTGAACGAATGAGTCCGTGTGTCTTACTAAGTGGTATGCCGGTGGCTGGTCATTAGAAGTGGTGAGGAAGACTATGGCGGAGAGGAAGAGGCCAAAGAGCAACGTCAACGCCCAGACAGGAAACTGACCCTCGATCAGATACAAACCGTCTACAGAGAGAGAGAACACCAGTCCAGTCAGTTAACACACTTCCTCTGGAGAGGAATAGAGATGAAGGTTCTTTGACCCCACACAGGCATGCAGACTCACACTCTCCGGAGCTGAAGGTGAGCACACAAACCAGCGGCGCAGTGATCAGGTGGAGGCAGTTTAATGGTCTTCTCCAGTTCCTGTCTTCTTTGTCAGGATCCACCACTGGAACAGTCAGCAGCAGCAGCAACTCCAGTGGCATCTAGGGAGGAACTGCAGCTCAGCAAACCACTCGCACTCAAACACACACTGATGCTCCTGTCAAGCTCTAGCTCTGTTTCCAACCCTTGTCCATTCCCCTTACCCTTAACCCTAATTCCTACAGATCTGCAAATGAAAAGTGCAAAGACACACATTCAGATCTGCAACCAGCAAATCGCACACATACATTCATGCACACACACCTTCAGTATTTTCACAGTCCTCCAGCGCCAGGTCTTCCTCCTCCAGGTCCTGCTGTCCACCGGGTTTAGAGAATTCAGCAGGATGGAACTGGTCGACTCACAGTAGGGGAGCAGGGGACGGTACTCACTGTCTATACACGCACACACACACACACTCGACTGAATTGGTTCTCGTAGCACACCCCAGAGGTATAACTTAGTGGAATGTGCACAGTGACTGTGGTTGTTACCATAGCCCTCCTGGATGCTGCCATTAGATAAAAGAGGAGCCTGGTCTGACTCAGATGTCTGGAGCTCTGCAGAGAGAATCAACTGTCAGACACACAGGGTGTAGGTGTGTGTATGTGTGTGTTAGTTCTGCTATACTTGTGGGGACCTAAAAATCCCCCAAAGTCCCCACAAGGTTAGTAAAACAAGGACAATTCTCCCTCTGGGGAACATTTCCCACGTCCCCATGAGTACAAAGGCTATTTTAAGCTTATGGGATAGGTTAGGGTTAGGACTACAGGTTAGGGTTAGCATTTGGGTTAGGGCTACAGTTATGGTAAGGGTTAGGGTAAATAGGACTTTGAATGGATAATACAGTTTAGGTCCCCACGTGGACATAAGAACATAATATGTGTGTGTGTGTCACCTGGTACGTGTGTGTCAGCTGGTGCGTGTGTTGAGCTCTGGATGGAACTTCTAGTTGCTGAGTGTTTCTGATGACTATAGATGTAGGCACTCACAATGACTGTTACCACATACACCACATACAGCCCAAGGTACCCTGCAGAGAGAAACAGACAAACACTTATTCCACCCCAACCATCAGCGTGACTAGTCTTCCTACCTTCTGAAGTACACGGAACACAGTGTCTATGAATCAAGAAACGTCTGGTGTTGTTTAGCTCCCAGGGTAATGTTGAATGTGGACTGACTGTCTGTCTGTCTGTCTGTCTGTCTGTCTGTCTGTCTGTCTACCTAGTGTCTCTCCCAGTGATATAGTTCCTCTGTAGAGGATGATGAAGGTCCAGAAGACTGCAGCCATGTAGAAGATGACATCCCGCAGGAAGGGGCGGGACGCTACAGTGAAGGGTTTGACCAATGACACAGACCCGGCGACCACCGTGGTTACAAAGATACCCGCTCCTATGAACGAAGGGAGCGAGGGATTAAACTCTGTGTGTGTTTACGGAACAGTGCACCTATAGCCAGGCAGTGAGTGTGCATGTACCAAACAGTGCTCCTATAGCCAGGCAGTGTGTGTGTGTGCATGTACCAAACAGTGCTCCTATAGCCAGGCCAGCGGTGTGTGGACGGGAGAAGGCCACAGTGGCACTGAAGACATCTGGAGCTCCGTTTCCTAGCGCCAGGAACGTCACACCCTGACACAAACATTTAGGGAAAACACTTCTGGAACAGGAGTAGAGTTTGTCCATGAGTATGTGTGTCTGTGTGTAACAATGGTGATTATTTAAGCACATTTAAAGCAAACTGCATGGAAATATGTTGTGTGTGTGTGTGAGAGAGAGAGAGAGAGAGAGAGAGAGAGAGAGAGAGAGAGAGAAAGAGGAAGAGAGAGAGAGAGAGAGAGGAAGAGAGAGAAAGAGGAAGAGAGGGAGAGAGAGAGGAAGAGAGAGAGAGAGAGAGAGAGAGAGAGGAAGAGAGAGAGAGAGAGAGAGAGAGAGAGAGAGAGAGAGAGAGAGAGAGAGAGAGAGGCCTGTAGAAGGATACAGCCACGTTGTGTGTGAGTCGAAGGCTGGAGGAGATGGCTGAGAGGTTGGGACAGAAGCTGCAGAGAGAATAAACACAAAGATACACCTTCAACCAATCAATAGCTAACATAGAACACACCCTGACAGAGTCCAAGCACTGTCCAAATATTTCTGTGCCGTTTACTTTCAATCAAACACTGCTCTGTTCATTGGTTGATACCACTGCTTCTGCTTTCACTGTTCAAACACAAAGAGCAGCTGCTTTGTCTGTGATACATGTGATCAATCACATGACCTGATCACAAACGTTAGAGGTGAACAGAAACACTGCAACTCTTATCTCCCTGAGAGGAAAACAAAAGACACACACACACCTTAACCATGACACACTTATCTCCAGTGGTCAAGTGACTACTGGGTGAACTGCTGGAGATACCACTGTTGTAACTGCAGTCAGCGGAACATAACACTGTTGTAACTGCAGTCAGCGGAACACAATTACAAACAATACCTATCTCTTTACAGCCAGTGTACAGGTAGCGAGAGAGAGTGTTACAAAACTCATGTTCAGTAAAGATATGCTGGAAACAGAACATGTGAGAGAAACTTACAACTTTGACGCCGTCAGTCCGAGAACTATGAACAAGATTAACAACCAGATAATCTGTAGAGAGGTGGGGAAAGAGATTAGTTAGATTAGTTTTCTGACATGGCTGAAATATCAGTGTTTATAAAAATAACTTTCATATCGACAAGCAGGTATTGAGTCTCTTTCTCCCCCCCAAAATCATTAGTATATACGACTAGGTTTATGGGGTAAGAACAGTGTAAAGTGTGCAGTATTGAGCCTATGAGGTGAATACAGTATGGGCCTATGGGGAGTAAGTAACCCAGACTAACTCAGCTCTGTGAGAAGAAGTCCTGAATTAAACCCTGACTCATGAGTTTTACTGCATGGCTCAGTTTGAGGAAGCTCTACTCAGAACAAGGGGAAGTGGCAGCTTTTATTCGTGTTCATGATACTAGCCCCGATTGAGGTTGCTTCAGATTCCTTATTTAAATGCATGTAGGTAATTTTGATTAAGAACACTTTCTAATGACAAATTTGTGTATAATGCCTGTAATAACGCATGTAATAATGGTCTGCGTGCACACGCACACAGTGTGCTTACGCAGAGTGTGATAGTGAGGGGTGTTAGGTTGGGTGGTAGTAGACAGAAGGCCATCTTGAGGTAGTTGATGAAGCTGTCTTCCATACTGCAGTCTGGAGTGGCCTTCACAAACGCACATCGATCAGCAGCACTCAGGTTCATCACAATGTCACACTGAAAGACACACACACAAATACTTAATTACTACATCACACTGGAAGAGAGGGGAAGCTTTCAAATAAATACATCGTCATCAATGATCTACTGCACTGAGCAGAACACAGTTGTACGGAGAAGAAAAGAAAAAGTATGAAAAGATTGCACTCCTACTGTAAATCGCTCTGGGTAAGCGCGTCTGCTAAATGACTAAAATATCAAATGTTAACGTAAAATATAACAATATGGTGGATGTCATGTGTTATTTCATTGTAGTGCAGATGAAGGAAATGTGAGAAGGATTTAAAACACTCGAAAAATAATATCAAATTGAACTTAAAGCAAAAAGGTTGCCCTCACAAACAACTGTCACGAGACCAGATACAACATGCGCATGCATGCCTACTTGAATAGTTGGCCAGTTGTGCAGCTATTGCTCAACACCACTAAACTTGGCAAATCAGATCAACAATATTTTTTTCTGAAGAAAAAATGGCAATTTCAGGGTGCATCTGTCGGGAAAATTGAGTTACAAAAGCTTGAGATTCAAGGTTGAAATCTAATTCGTTACCAGTCTAACCTCGTCTGTGTTTCCCTGACGTAACATCGCGGAGTGTGTGTCCACCATGGTCCCCATAGAGAGCAGATCAGCACCGTCGGCGGATCCGTCTGGAGACGGAACTATCCCGATCCCAGAATCACCGGAGCCCAAAACATGGCGACAGTGACACCACAACAGCAGCAACACGGATATAAATACAACCCGAGATGTCATATTTTACTCCGTCCAGGAAATACATCCATTCCGATTCCTTGCCACATCAGACTGGTGGGAGGTGGGTTTGGTGGTTTGGATTAGACCTGAGAATAGAATACTGGAGAATTGAAAGTGTTCCTTGTTGCTGTAAACTAAATGTTGCAGTGACAGATTGAAGGCACCCTGATCAGCAATAATTCATAACAGAGCTTGCTTGACCAACCCTTTGTGACAGCCAACTCTTTATGTTGTAGGCTACTCGCTACAAATAAGCGCGGAAAGGTCGTTTTTTTCTAGTTGTTGACATTATATCAGTTCTAGTTTTCAGAAACGTCCGTGAACAATATGTACCAAAACGTCTGACTCGCGGTCACTCCTCCAAGGGTACGTCATCAGTTAGATTAAACTCTGACGTCCAAATATAAACCCATCCCACTATTTTAATGAGGAGCCGTCCAGACAGACTACTTCGGGTGTGTGTGTGAATGGGCGGACTTCGGATTCGGAGGCCCCAGGTAGAGGCCAGTGAGACAACCACCCATTTAAAGCAATCATGGCTACTGAACGAAGAGCTGTTCGGAGCCAGGTCTTTTCTTTGATGAACAAAGAAGAATGAAAATGCTAACTGAAATGATCACACTTGTAAAGGTCTTTGCATTGGGGTGAGTCCCCTGTGGATCAGTTGGTAGAGCAGGGCACTTGTAATGTCAGGGTTGTGGGTTTAGTTCCCACAGGGGACCAGTATGGGAAAAAGTACAAAAAGGCACTCACTCACTACTGAAAATTGCCCTAGGTATGTGCATCTGCTAAAGTGTAAAAAAGATATATACCGTATATATATATGTAATTTCGTCTTGAGGGCCACATTGGGATTTTAAAACTAAATGAAGAGCTACACAGATTTCTTAGTCAAAAGTCATTTGCGAGCCAGAAAAAGCTCAGTTGTTTTAAAATATATAGCCTTGTCCTAGGTTCATTATCATTTCTAGCCTGCATATTTTCTATCCGTTTTTACACTTTCAATTTAGGGATTCAGGGCCAATACAGGCCTTTATCTGATATTGTCTTTGCAATATCGACCAATACTAATATATTATTTCATTTTATGAACTTTTCAACCATTCTAGCACAGATACAAACTGCAACCAAGTTTCTATGTTCATAAGGCTAATAAGATATTTCAAATGACTTGAATATGGGAAAGGTGTAATTATTTTTTATTTGCATCAGAAAGGTATTGGAAAGTTTGGGAAAACATCAGGGAGATAATTGTGTGTAGAAAAAAGATCTGCATCGTTTTCTATTGCGGTTTTGTCATAGCTTTCCGGCATGGGGTAATAACTAATAGACCCAACTGTTCAAAAACTAGAGACAAATTAGATCGGTGGAGGAGGGCCAGAGGAGCAGAGGAGGAAGATAATGAATTAATGAAAAAATAATGAATTATTAAACAAAATTATGCCCAGTTCACAAGGCACCCTTGAGTTATGAGGCCCCAGGCAATTGCATTAGTTGCCTAATGGTACTGTAAGTCCGACACCGTGTGTGTGTGTGTGTGTGTGTGTTTTTGCATGTGTGCTCTCACTGTCTGATAACCCACTGACAGCTACAGGTCAAACAGAAATGAGTCTGGGTGGTGATTCATCTCTTCATCAGAAAGTCTTTATTCTTCAACAGGTCAGGACATAGCATGCACCCATACATAATGGCTAATTACAAGGTACAAATACATAAAGACACTCGTATGAAAAAAACATTCACATACCACATTCTGAAATTGGCACAAAGACCCTGGCTGCATGGCAGACTTCCTTATTGACTTTTCGTAGGCTCAGTGTCCAGGGGCAAAGTCTTAGTGTTGTAATATCCTATGGCCCCCTTTACTGACCACAAGTCCTGCTCACAGCACATACAGTCACAGATACAGACAGATTACAAATATGAAGTAACTGTAATCAGCCAGGATTGTAATTCGATTAAAATTACATTCTTAAACAGTTGATTACATTTGGGATCGAATTAATCTAATATAAAGAGGAAGAACTGATATATCTTTGTTAGCATTGCTGTCATTTAGCTCACCCTCAAGTCCTCTCACATGCTCTCTAAGATGCTATTGTTCTGCTGATAGCCCATTAAGTGTGGATGGCTTCTTTTGTATTCAAACTGGTTGAACAAAAAGGTAAGGCTTCCAAAACATTTACCCCTGGCCTTCTGGTATTCCCCAGAGTTCCTGCTTGCTGCTTTGTAGCAGTACACTTTCACTCTCTTCTTTGTGTGCTCCATAGAAAGAA
Source organism: Oncorhynchus nerka (assembly GCF_034236695.1). Taxonomy (NCBI): domain Eukaryota; kingdom Metazoa; phylum Chordata; class Actinopteri; order Salmoniformes; family Salmonidae; genus Oncorhynchus; species Oncorhynchus nerka. The sequence continues at coordinate 35,546,900 of NC_088422.1, read as the reverse complement.
AAAAAAGAAGAAGAAATGCTTTCTGATTGCACAATAAAAAACGAAATGCAACCAGGGGAAAAACACAGTCACATTATGTTAAAGGTTCCCAAAGCACACACATCCCTGGGTTGCTCATATTTTCAGTTCGCTGCAACTAGCAACTGGAACAAGCTGCAACAAACACTAACTGAACAGTTTTATCTCAATCTCTTCATTGAAAGACTCAGTCATGGACACTTACTGACAGTTGTGGCTGCTTTGCGTGATGTATTGTTGTCTCTACCATCTTGCCCTTTGTGCTGTTGTCTGTGCCCAATAATGTTTGTACCATGTTTTGTGCTGCTACCATGTTGTGCTGCTGCCATGTTGTGTTGCTACACTGTTATTGTCATGTTGCTACCATGCTGTGTTGTCATGTGTTGCTGCCTTGCTATGTTGTTGTCATAGGTCTCTCTTTATGTAGTGTTGTGTTGTCTCTTTTGTCGTGATGTGTGTTTTGTCCTATATTTTTGTATTTTATTTATTTTTTAAATCCCAGTCCCCATAGGAGGCCTTTTGCCTTTTGGTAGGCCATCATTGTGAATAACAATTTGTTCTTAACTGACTTGCCTAGTTAAATAAAGGTTAAATCAAAATAAAAAAAACACTGTCTTAAAAGAACCACTATTTTACTGTAGAAGAGAAGAGGGTCTTTCTGTAGGTCTGAATTGGATTTATCAACAAATATTGAACAAAGGGCACTCACGTCAGGATTTCAATTCAAGGTGGGTGCATAGGACTTTAAATGTACTAATATTAATTACACGGCAAACTATCAGTAGCCTAAATATTCTAAATGAAAGTAATCCAATAGTAATCGGATTACGTTACTCTTTTTGAGTAAATTATTACTTTACAGATTATTTTTCATGTAACTATAACAATCGGTAAAGGATTACATTTTTCAAGTAATCCGGCAAACACTGCACACACACAGTTACTGCTAGAACTATTAGCCTACAAGAAGTAAGGACGAGGGACTAGTGAGGACAGGTAGTGAGGACAGGTAGTGGGGACTGATGTGTGTTCACATTTACATTTGAGTAATTTAGCAGATGCTTTTATCCAGGGTGACTTACAGTTAGTGCATTCATCTTGAGATGGTTAGGTGGAACAAGCACATATCACTGTCCCAGTAAGTACACTTTTCCTCAATGAAGTAGCTATCAGCAAAGTCAGAGCTAGAAGGTGGTGGTGGTGGGGGGGGAGTCAAGTGCAAGTGTTGGCCCAGGAAAGTTTTTGTTTTGTTTACCGGAGAGCAGCATAGATGTCAGAGTGAGAAGCTCCCTCCCATGAGGCAGGGTCAATGAGCAGAGCACCCAAAACACACACAGCAGGAGTCACAATACATCCTCAGGGCAAGCTAACTGTGACAATGGTTAAGCCAGGTGATGGGCTATAAGTGCTACTCCTGTTATGCCAATGCTCAGAAATGATCATGAATTGCTCTGCTGTGTGTATAGTACCCATATAGATGCGTGCCAGGCTGTATGGCCAGTCTCGTGATGCCAGCTCCAGGTAGCCAGGTGGTTTGAGAGCTGAGGCCTGCACAAACTTTCTCAGACCAGAGAAGGTGCGGTCTACTGATCTCACAGACAGTAAGGCTGCTGCCAGGAAGGTCTGGGGGGGGGCAGTTAGATGGAGAATGTCAGAATTTGTTTCGCAATTATATCAACAGAGGTTGTAATGGCATTTATAATTGTATTACTAGTAACAGTCTTTCCTGGCTACCATTCATTGTTGGTTCAAGGAAGACGATACTAGACAAAGGCTGCGGAAACTAACTTAATTATCCAAAATCTGATCTCAATGGTCATAGTCAGTTAACAACTAAACTCAGTAAACATGTATTTTAGATTGCTCTGAATGACTCTTTATCGCTTTAAGGGCCCCTAACCTGGATGTGTGTGACGTAGGCCTGCAGTACGAGGCCTGAGCTCCGAGAGACGCACATCCAAAGACAGAATATTATTAGTGGTCCCCTCCCAGATACTCAACAACTAGAGAGAGAGTGAAGGTACTCTTACACTAAAATTAACTATTGCCACTCTGTTGTTGTTGAGTAACAAAGAGTGAGAGTAGGAAACCACTTCATTCATTAAGAGTAACATATTTACTCCATAACGTAAAACAGTAAGTCTGCCTTCAGACAGACAGATGTGTGTCATGTGATCACCTACCTGAGCACCTCTGAGAATTGCAGGTAGTCCTGTGTCCTCGATGTAGCCCTGCCCCACACACAGACAAGCTTATGAATCCCAATATCACAACCAAATCAATCACATCACCTATTCCAACATGAGCAGTAATAATCAGTTCCATGAAAGTAAATTCAGACAGACAGACAAAAAGATAGACAGACACACACACACCTGTATAACCTTGGCAGCTCCATCAGTCATAGCCAGAGGACAGGCGTAGAGACTAGAGGAGGGAGAGTACAGGTACAGCTTACACATCTGGTATACACGACTGGAACAACATCATCATTAGTGTATGAATATGTAACTCTCTATGCATGGAATTGTCATAATGCCATGTCACAAAATTCCAAATGAGTAGCTTCTGAGATTACGGTTACTGTTTTTATATTCTCTGTGTTGGTGACCGTCAAGTGAGGGCAGCATTTCTTAATCCTTGTCCTGAGGACCCAAAGGGGTACGCATGTTTGTTTTTGTCCTAGCATTGCACACCTGATTCCATAAAGGTTTGATGAGGAGTTGATAAGTGGAATCAGGTGTGTAGTGCGAGGACAAAAACCTAAATGTTCACCCCTTGGGGTCCACAGGACAGGTTTGGGAAAATATGGGTTAATAGGTGAGGTTTCAGGGTGTGTAAGGGTCAGGTGTCTCCCAACACCACTCCACGTATGTCCTCTCGTATCTGATGGCGACCAGCCCCTCCTGTGCTGATAGGTCCTTCATGTGTAGCCAGGCGGGGGCAACCCCAGGGATCATTGGTCACCAACCGACCTCACTCCCAACCCGACCCAACCCAACCCAAGCACCAACTGCTCCCCAAACACACACAGGTCTGAACACACCACCATCACATTAGTGACTAACAGATAAAGCATCATCATAATGTTTTATCCATTCTGAAACATTAGTATGGGATACACACACACCTCACTGGGCAGGTGTCTCCTCAGGTATCCCTATAGCAGAGCGTCCTCCAGGAAGGGGTTCAGGTCTCTCCTGGAAGAACCCTCCTATCCAGGCCCGGGAGAACTCTGGCTGCCCCTCTGCTCCGTGACATCTTGGGGTGACCAAGCCAGGCCCCGCTAAACCAGCTTGCAGAACTGCTGCTTGACAGCAGCGAAACATTCTAATACACAGCCGGTAACAGCGTCTGGTGACCTGTCGGTGCAGCAGTGGGCTCGAAGCCATGGTCCAGGAGCTCAGACGTCACTGGCCTAAATATGACAAGTAAACTGATAATTTTTCAAAACCAGCAGCTGCATTTCTTTAGTTAAATGTAAAGGCCTACTCCTTGATTTGAAAAATAACAAAACGGCAGCCCTTGCACTTGGTTTGCTATAAAGCTAGGTAGAGAAACGACACTCAAGTTTAAGGATCGACATTTATAAGAATCAATTAATATACACATGATTATTTAAATGATAAAAAACGGCTGTAAGTATCACAGTGGGCCGTTAATAAGAAATTTTATGGATGTAGTAGGAAACCTTAAGGATTTGCAGTAGGAAATCTTAATGCAAAAAAAAAGAATTTATGTAACAGTCAACGCCTTTCATTTGTGTGGTCAAACAACTTCAACATTGGTTTTAGTAATAGTCCTAATATGCAAATAATTTTTTGAAATAAAACATTACGCAATGCCAACATTTGTGATCCAAAAGTGTGTTAAAGTTCAGGCACTGTAGCAACAGAGCAATCTCTATGCTTCACGTTAGTCTGGCACTGGTTGTCAAAGAGTAACGTTTACAAATGTCTGGTTTGGAAAGCTTAAAGGAAAACGTAGGTGTCTTAATCAACAATAACTTCTAGAATGTTGTTTTGTTTACTCACCTAGTTCCGACTTCCAAATCCCCATACTTCGTCTTCAAAATAAAAGTCAGGAGTAAACACTGGCGTTAACATAAAAATCTAGATCGACCTTCAAAGTAAACGACTGGAACATCAGACTAGACACCAGCTTTGTCCTGACTACTTTTGGTCATAAAATACACATAGCTTATGAAATAAAATAACAGTGACGGTCTACCCTAGTAAAGAGCTAGATCTCTCAGATGAAAATCAACATGTGGCACAGGATACCTATGACTTCTAGACTTTGTGTAGCTTGATGAATAACCATGCATGTGGTGCACAGGGCCGGTTTAATGCAGGGGCTTACAGGGGCTGAAGCCCCTGGGTGACCCAAGAGGCAGCAAAAAAAAAAAACATATACAGTACCAGTCAAAAGCAGTAGTGGAAAAAGTACTCAATTGTCATACTTGAGTAAAAGTAAAGATATCTTAATAGAAAATGACAAGTAAAAGTAAAAGTCACCCAGTAAAATACTACTTGAGTAAAAGTCTAAACGTATTTGGTTTTAAATATACTTAAGTATCTAAAGTTAATATAATTGCTAAAATGTACTTAAGTTGAAAAGTAAAAGTACAGGTATAAACACTCCAACACGGAGACATCATTTACAAACTAAGCATTTGTGTTTACTGAGTCTGCCAGATCAGGGATGTTCTCTTGATAAGTGTGTGAATTGGACCATTTTCCTGTCAAAATGTAACAAAAATGAAAAAAGTATGGAGTAAAAATAACATTTTTTTTTTTAAGAATGTAGTGAAGTAAAAGTAATCAAAAATATAAATAGGAAAGGAAATTACAGATACCACAAAAAGCAACTTAAGGAGTACTTTAAAGTATTATTTCTTAAGTACTTTACACCACTGATCAAATGTTTGGACACCTAATAATTCAAGGATTTTTCTTTATTTTAAAATATGAAATAACACATATGGAATCATGTAGTAACCAAAGTGTTTAAAAAAATCGGAATATTTTTTTTATTTGTGATTCTTCAAAGTAGCCACCCTTTACCTTGATGACAGCTTTGCAACACTCTTGGCAATCTCTCAACCAGCTTCATGAAGTAGTCATCTGGAATGCATTTCAATTAACAGGTGTGCCTTGTTAAAAGTTAATTTGTGGAATTTCTTAACTTCAGTTGTGTTGTGACAAGTTAGGGGCATTATACTGAAGATAGCCCTATTTGGTAAAAGACCAAGTCCATATTATGGCAAGAACAGCTCAAATAAGCAAAGAGAAACGACAGTCCATCATTATTTTAAGACATGGTCAGTCATTTTTATATTTAAATAAATTCAGACCCTTTGCTATGAGATTCATAATTGAGCTCAGGTGCATCTTGTTTCCATTCATCATCCTTGAGATGTTTCTACAACGTGATTGGATTCCACCTGTGGTAAATTCAATTGAAAGGACATGATTTGGAAATGCACACACCTGTGTACATCATATAAAGTTCCCACAGCTGACAGTGCATGTCAGAGCATAAACCAAGCCATGAAGTCGAAGGAATTGTCTGTAGAGCCGCGAAACAGGATTGTGACGAGGCACAGATCAGTGTAAGGGAACCACTTTTTTTTTTTTTTTTGCATTGAATGTCCCCAAGAACACAGTGGCCTCCATCATTCTTAAATGGAAGTGTGTAACCACCAAGACTCATCCTAGAGCTGGCCATCTGGCCAAACTGAGCAATCGGGGGAGAAGGGCCTTGGTCAGGGAGGTGACAAAAAACCCGATAGTCACTCTGACAGAGCTCCTCTATGGAGATGGGATAACCTTCCAGAGGGACAACCATCTCTGGAACACTCCACCAATCAGATCTTTATGGTAGAGTCTAGACGGAAGGTACTTCTCAGTAAAAGGCACATAACAGGCCGCTTGGAATTGCCATACGGCACCTAAAGGACACTGGTCTGATGAAACCAAGATTGAACTCGTTGGCCTGAATGCCAACCTTCACGTCTGGAGGAAACTTTGCACAGTGAAGCATGGTGGTGGTAGCATCATGCTGTGGGGATGATTTTCAGCAGCAGGGACTAGTCAGGATCCAGGGAAAGATGAACAGAGCAAAGTACAGAGATCCTTCATGAAAACCTACTCCAGTGCACTCAGGATAGCTGTGCAGCAACGCTCCCCATCCAACGTGACAGAGCTTGAGAGGATCTGCAGAGAATGATTGGAGAAACTCCCCAAATACAGGTTTGCCAAGCTTGTAGCATCATACCAAAAAAAACTTTGAGGCTGTAATTGCCACCAAAGGTCCTTCAAAGTACTGCGTAAAGGGTCTGAATAGTTATATAAATGTGATATAACTTTTTTTTTTTTTTTTACATATACAAACATTTCTAAAATCGTGTTTTTTAAGTGTTATTATGGAGTAGTATGTAGATTGATCAGGGGAATAAAAAAAAAAAATCCATATGTAGAATAAGGCTGTAACGTAACAATGTGGAAAAAGTCTAGGGGTCTGAATACCTTCCGAATAAACTGTATACTTTGTATCCCGTTTCCTTTAATTTGCCAGTAACCGGTATGCCTAGTCAGGAAGGCCGCCGTTTGGGCAGTATGCCTGCCAAATATAGCCTACAGCTTGTTGCATTGTGGCCAGGAAAAAGGCAGTTTGGAAAGCAAATGCCTACTGCTGAAAAAGACTAATGCTTGTAGAACCAATAGAAAAAAATCAAAAGCCCCAGGGCCTATGATTTCTGAATCCAGCGGTGCAGTTGTCTGGGAACCCAATTTGTTTCTCCATATAGACAGACAAAAAATGAGAGTACACACACCAGACAATAACATACACAATTTAATAAAACGTTTCCTTGACATGTTAAAAATACCCATTAGAAGAAACATGACCACTGAATAATATGAACAGAGAACTTTAGATAACTAGGAACTCAATCACCTTTGAGACCAAAATGAAAACATTGAACTATCATGTCACAATGGCAAGAAGAAACAATAGGGACAGTTGTATTGAGGAGACGTAACAGATAATCGTACTGATAAAACCCAGTAAGTACTTCAGTCTCCAGGGCATTGGGAGGACCAAACACCCTCAATAGTCTGGCTGGTAAACCCCATGGCTACACTGTCAGAACAGGATGCATGTTGACATTTACTGTCATGAAACTTGCCTTTGAGGCATAACTGAAAGATTTCTGCTAGATGGGCCAGCTGCAAAGTCAAAATGTTCTAGATTGTAAAAATTCATGAAAACAAATTTGCTTTTTGGCTTTAATTTAAGGTTAGGAGTAAAATCAGATTTTATGACTTGGTGGCTGTGCCAGCTAGTGACCACTCTACAGAGTTGCCTCTAGAACAAGATTCATGGTCAAACACGCTGAGGAGGCTAGGGTGTGAGAGAGAGAGAGGAGGCTAGGGTGTGAGAGAGAGAGAGGAGGCTAGGGTGTGAGAGAGAGAGAGAGAGAGAGGAGGCTAGGGTGTGAGAGAGAGAGAGAGAGAGAGAGAGAGAGAGAGAGAGAGAGAGAGAGAGGAGGCTAGGGTGTGAGAGAGAGAGAGAGAGAGAGGAGGCTAGGGTGTGAGAGAGAGAGAGAGGAGGCTAGGGTGTGAGAGAGAGAGAGGAGGCTAGGGTGTGAGAGAGAGAGAGAGGAGGCTAGGGTGTGAGAGAGAGAGAGGAGGCTAGAGAGAGAGAGAGGAGGCTAGGGTGTGAGAGAGAGAGAGAGAGAGAGAAGGCTAGGGTGTGAGAGAGAGAGAGAGAGAGAGGAGGCTAGGGTGTGAGAGAGAGAGAGAGGAGGCTAGGGTGTGTGAGAGAGAGAGAGAGAGGAGGCTAGGGTGTGTGTGAGAGAGAGAGAGAGATAGGAGGCTAGGGTGTGTGAGAGAGAGAGAGAGAGGAGGCTAGGGTGTGTGAGAGAGAGAGAGAGGAGGCTAGGGTGTGTGAGAGAGAGAGAGAGAGAGGAGGCTAGGGTGTGTGAGAGAGAGAGAGAGAGAGAGGAGGCTAGGGTGTGTGAGAGAGAGAGAGAGGAGGCTAGGGTGTGAGAGAGAGAGTGAGAGGAGGCTAGGGTGTGAGAGAGAGAGTGAGAGGAGGCTAGGGTGTGAGAGAGAGAGAGGAGGCTAGGGTGTGAGAGAGAGAGGAGGCTAGGGTGTGAGAGAGAGAGGAGGCTAGGGTGTGAGAGAGAGGGGAGGCTAGGGTGTGAGAGAGAGGGGAGGCTAGGGTGTGAGAGAGGGGAGGCTAGGGTGTGAGAGAGGGGGGAGGCTAGGGGTGTGAGAGAGGGGAGGCTAGGGTGTGAGAGAGGGGGAGGCTAGGGTGTGGAGAGAGGGGGAGGCTAGGGTGGGAGAGAGGGGGAGGCTAGGGTGGGAGAGAGGGGGAGGCTAGGGTGGGAGAGAGGGGGAGGCTAGGGTGGGAGAGAGGGGGAGGCTAGGGTGGGAGAGAGGGGAGGCTAGGGTGGGGAGAGAGAGGAGGCTAGGGTGGGAGAGAGGGAGGCTAGGGTGGGAGAGAGAGAGGAGGCTAGGGTGGGAGAGAGAGAGGAGGCTAGGGTGGGAGAGAGAGGAGGCTAGGGTGGGAGAGAGAGGAGGCTAGGGTGGGAGAGAGAGGAGGCTAGGGTGGGAGAGAGAAGAGGCTAGGGTGGGAGAGAGGAGGCTAGGGTGGGAGAGAGAGGAGGCTAGGGTGGGAGAGAGAGGAGGCTAGGGTGGGAGAGGAGGCTAGGGGGAGAGAGGAGGCTAGGGTGGGGAGAGAGGAGGCTAGGGTGGGAGAGAGGAGGCTAGGGTGGGAGAGAGGAGGCTAGGGGTGGGAGAGAGGAGGCTAGGGTGGAGAGAGAGGAGGCTAGGGTGGGAGAGAGAGGAGGCTAGGGTGGGAGGAGAGAGAGGCTAGGGTGGGAGAGAGAGGAGGCTAGGGTGGGGAGAGAGAGGGAGAGAGAGGAGGCTAGGGTGGGAGAGAGAGAGGAGGCTAGGGTGGGGGAGAGAGAGGAGGCTAGGGTGGGAGAGAGAGGAGGCTAGGGGGTGGGAGAGGGAGGAGGCTAGGGTGGGAGAGAGAGGAGGCTAGGGTGGGAGAGAGAAGAGGCTAGGGTGGGAGAGAGAGGAGGCTAGGGTGGGAGAGAGAGGAGGCTAGGGTGGGAGAGAGAGGAGGCTAGGGTGGGAGAGGAGGCTAGGGTGGGAGAGAGGAGGCTAGGGTGGGGAGAGAGGAGGCTAGGGTGGGAGAGAGGAGGCTAGGGTGGGAGAGAGGAGGCTAGGGTGGGAGAGAGGAGGCTAGGGTGGGAGAGAGAGGAGGCTAGGGTGGGAGAGAGAGAAGGCTAGGGTGGGAGAGAGAGAAGGCTAGGGTGGGAGAGAGAGAGAAGGCTAGGGTGGGAGAGAGGGGCTAGAGGGGAGAGAAAGGCTAGAGGGGAGAGAGAGGCTGGGGGGGAGAGGTGGTTGAAAGCAGCTAGGCAACACTGATTCGTTTTTTCAACACTGGGTTAAACATAACGCTTTAACACAGGGTAGAAAAGGCTTGACCATCTGATGGCAACTAACATAAAATCTGGCACTCAACGGGACTGGATTTGCATCGGACTGTGACTGGTGGTAAAGGGGTTATGGGTCAGGACGCTATTATGGGCTTATGATTCATGTAATTTCTCTCCACCTGATCACAGATCAATATGGAGAATACATATGAATCTTAACGGTTCCATAGTTTAGGTTACCATCAGACCCTCTTCTGAAATCACAGAATCGCCTGTCATCTACACCACAGGAACTTTGATCGGAGACGCTTGGTGCCGTACTTGGACTGGCGTGCGTATGTATGTATGTATGCGTGTACACGGCACATGATCAGAACATAGCAACAAGAGCAGAATCTGATCCTCACCTACAGATTGAGAAGAGTTCAGTTCGGCAGTCAATCAGGACTGGTTGGTGTAACCTACAGTAGCTTAACAGAGCTTGTAAATAACATAATAGATTGTTGATATAAAAGGACTAAAAAGAGATGTCCGTTACGTGCTATTCTCAGAATGGACCATCCAAAACCAGAGCATGCTAATGTTAAATAAACAACAGACAGAGAAACAGAAAACCATACTGCAGTTTTATAAAAACAAACTTGGGGACCAAACGGCAACAGCAGTAGGTCAGGCAGCAGCTGCCTCTCCTCTCCATCTGCAGAGCGGGGCGGGCACGAGGGAGGGTTATGGGTAAAGGGCGTCTGTAGAGGAGCTACAGAGCTACAGTACTTTGGGAAGTACAGACGGACCAATGTTCTGAGAGCAAGACAGGGTTCCGAGAGCCTGTCTCCTCACTAGTCCCCCTTGGTCAGCAGGTCTTCTATGTAGGCATCCAGTTCGTCATCAGTGTTTATGTCAATGTCCTGCAGGAGGAAAGGAGCGACATTCCTTTTCAGTTTGTCTGTGTGTGTGAGTGCATGTGGGTTATCGCATCTTCTCCGTAGCTAAGCTTCGATTTTGGTGCGTCTTACCTCCTGTACTTTCTGCAGCAGTTGTACAATGTTGGTTCGTAGTTTCTGTAGCTTCTCGTCTGCCTCCCTGAGTTTGGTCTCAGCGCTGGTACTCTTCTCCTCCACAGCTTTGGCTCTGGCGTCAGCTCTGCTCTGGTATGAGTTACACAGAGACTGGAGACCCAGCTCATACTGCTGGAAATACTCCTTCTGCAGACACATGCATAGATATAGATCATATTGATATATACACTACCGTTCAAAAGTTTGGGGTCACTTAGAAGTGTTTTGTTTGTTTGTTAAATGCAAAAAGACAGTCCATTAAAATAACATAAAATTGATTAGAAATGCAGTGTAGAAATTGTTAATGTTGTAAATGCCTATTGTAGCTGGAAACGGCAGGTTGTTTATGGCCCATTATCAGCAACCATCACTCCTGTGTTCCAATGGCACGTTGTGTTAGCTAATCCAAGTTTATCATTTTAAAAGGCTAATTGATCATTAGAAAACCCTTTTGCAATTATGTTAGCGCAGCTGAAAACTGTTGTTCTGATTAAAGAAGCAATAAAAATGCCCTTCTGTAGACTAGTTGAGTATCTGGAACATCAGCATTTGTGGGTTCAATTACAGGCTCAAAATGGCCAGAAACAAATAACTTTCTTCTGAAACTCATGTCTATTCTTGTTCTGAGAAATGAAGGCTATTCCATGCGAGAAATTGCCAAGAAACTGAAGATCTCATACAACGCTGTGTACTACTCCCTTCAAAGAACAGTGCAAACTGGCTCTAACCAGAATATAAAGAGGAATGGGAGGCCCCGGTGCACAACTGAGCAAGAGGACAAGTACATTAGAGTGCCTAGTTTGAGAAACAGACGCCTCACAAGTCCTCAACTGACAGCTTCATTAAATAGTACCCACAAAACACCAGTCTCAACGCCAACAGTGAAGAGGCGACTCCGGTATGCTGGCCTTCTAGGCAGCGTTGCAAAGAAAAGGCCATATCTCAGACTGGCCAACAAAAATAAAAGATTAAGATGGGGAAAAAGAACACAGACACTGGACAGAGAAACTCTGCCAAGAAGGCCATCCTCCCAGAGTCGCCTCTTCACTGTTGACTTTGAGACTGTTGTTTTGTTGGTACTATTTAATGAAGCTGTCAGTTGAGGACTTGTGAGACGTCTGCTTCTCAAACTAGAAACTAATGTACTTGTCCTCTTGCTCAGTTGTGCACCGGGGCCTCCAACTCTTTGTATTCTGGTTAGAGCCAGTTTGCTCTGTTCTGTGAAGGAAGTAGTACACAGCGTGGTACAAGATCTTCAGTTTCTCGCATGAAACGGCCTTCATTTCTCAGAACAAGAATAGACTAACGCGTTTCAGAAGAAAGTTATTAGTTTCTGGCCATTTTGAGCCTGTATTTGAACCCACAAATGCGGATGCTCCAGATACTCAACTAGTCTAAAGGCCAGTTTTATTGCTTCTTTAAACAGCACGACAGCTTTCAGCTGTGCTAACATACTTGCAAAAGGGTTTTCTAATGATCAATTAGCCTTTTAAAATGATAAACTTGGATTAGTTAACACAACGTGCCATTGGAACAAAGGAGTGATGGTTGCTGATAATGGGCCTCTGTACGCCTATGTAGATATTCCATTAAAAATCAGCCGTTTCCAGCTACAATAGTCATTTACAACATTAACAATGTCTACACTGCATTTCTGATCAATTTGATGTTATTTTAAATTGACTTTTTTTTTGCATTTAAAAAATAGAAAAAAATACATTTCTAAGTGACCACAAACTTTTGAACGGTAGTGTATATATACACACATGCATACGATTTTGCTATGGTATGATTTACAATGATATGACTGCAGCAGACTCCAGGGCAGGTCTCTAGAAGACATGTGTTAAAGTTAGAGGTTAGGAATTAAAGGTCAGTCTCACCATAGGGAAGGCCACTAGCTCTTCTGCGGTCATGCTGTTGACATCGTCCTTCGGGATCCGGAAATCAGGAGGGAAGAAATAACGCAGCAGCGTCCTAAAGAGAACACACAAAATTAGAGTTGTGACATCCACATTCCATTCTCCCTCTGAAAAAAAAGGCAATTGGAGGCCAAAAACCAACAAGAGTATCAGGTAGTCATGGTTACCTCATCATGTTGACCAGATTGTCAGTCACCTCTCGACTGGTTCCTGGTTGGGTGGTGTCAGGTTCCATGGGGGCGGGCCCCTTTTCAGTCCCCTCCCCTTGCTGTGTGTCAGGGGTCTGGGAGAGGGGAGAGGGGGGTCGCATCAACCTCACCTCCTCACTGCCTTTGAAAACCCTAATAACAACAACCATAAATTATACCAACAACCTCACCTCCTCACTGCCCTTAACCACCAAAATAACAGCACCCCAAAACTCCTGAGAACACTAACGTATCAAAACATTTGGAAATTAAATAGAAACTGGCACATCATTGGCCACTGGTACAGCATAGTGATGTGGGGAATCTATACAGTTCCATATTGCAATATTATTTTTTTGACAATACTATACTGATATTTTACTCCAAGTACCGATTTAAATAAATAGAATAGCTATAACTCATTCTCTATGTTTAAAAAAAAATTGTGCGCCAACAGGTTCAGCACTTATTTGCCTGACTGATCAAAACTTGTTTTCTCATGCCCCCTCTTGTCTCTCTGCAGCAGACATAGTTCGCAATGTAATAAAATTGCAGTATTAAATCACAATACATATTAAACCGTGAGAATCGCAATACATATTGTATCGGCACCTAAGTATTGTGATAATATCGTATTGTGAGGTCCCTAGCAATTCCCAGCCCCATAAACGTAAGACAACAAAGCACAAAGACGGTGAGTTGGTGAGCCTACCATCGGTCCTTGGGGGTGGATCTGGGTACGTAGTCAAACTTCACCTTCCAGCGAACGCTCTGCTTGCTGGTTTCTACAGCAACCACTTTGCCTGTGAACCATTCCTTATTCACACGTACCTCCACCAACATACCCTTATCTACAGGAGACAACACAGAGGAATTGTGAAGCTTTGTCCTGTCTATGTCATTGCTAATAGGAAATCTTCTCAGCAAATCAACGATCATCAAGAACGTAATAAAAATCACCTTTCTGAGCATTCTTCGGTTCATTCTCTGGGTGCTCGTCCTCTGCGCTGCCTGTCACCTAAAAACATTACACACAGAAAACACACTGATCAAATTGTCTAGTAGTAAGTGTGTGTGAAGAAATACAAGAGTGGTGTGTTATTGAGAAAAGAGAGCAGGAGAGAAAGAAGAAGCAGGAGAGCAGAATATAAGCAACTATACATAGAAATGTTAAGAGACAGATAGGATCCAACACAAAGGTTCCCAGGTTTGCTTGTCAGTATTCCCACACCTCACACTAGACTACTGCAACACAGTTTCCCCTGCCATAAACCCTCACATTGGTGCCACAACAGAGAGATGTGCAGATACATTGAAAAAACATGCAATTTTTGGATATTGATTAGAGATTGCCATGGATGCACACAAACTCCAAAATATTAGTTCAGATTATTTGGCTTGCAATATGTGATCTATAGGTCGAGAGCTTCGAAAGCTGTTTATTCAATTCTGGGATTTGAATAGTGACAATATTTGGTGAGAATCCCAATTTGGGGTGCAAAATCAATTCTAGCTCTTAAAGGGGCAGTAGCCTACATTAGCATGATTTAATCTGCAGTTATTCTTCTGCCATTTATTCTGTTACCAATAATACATCAATGTTAATAATATCTTCAGATTACAATGACGTCTCTTAACTAAATGCAATCTATTAGCTTCCAAAATTTAAATAGATATATCTAGCTGTAATATAACACATTCTGATGGAATGGCTTGTCCTGCACTTCGTAAAAAACCCACAGTGCATTGAGTGAATGTTGGAAAAAGATCTTGGTTCCTTTCTAATCATAGCAATGTGAATGTAGAGAGGAAAAATAAGTGAAGTGGCAAAAGAGTCGAGTCCTCATTCAAAGGCAAGATAAGAGTTTTTTTTGTTTATCTTAACCCCAAAGTTCACTTTAACGAAGACTGAGATCAGTTATTTTAAAGAGGACTATATGCGAAAACACCCTTAAGAGTAGAGTTAGGAGACAGACAGGACCCATTCCATTCAGAGTAGAATTATGAGAGAAGGGGAGGATCTATTCTATTATGATTAGAGTTAGGAGAGAGGGATAGGACAGATAACATTATGAGTGGAGAAGGTGTAGCCTCTTGCGCCGTGGCTGGTGGGTACCTTGGCTCTAGCCCCACCCGAGGGCTTAGGTGGGGCGGGGATGGGTTTGGCTGGTGGTGGTGTTGCAGGGGGCAGCCGTGTTGGTATGGTAGCACTCCTCTTCTCAGGCGGCGGGGGTTTGGTGCTGAGTGGAGGGGTGGGGACCTGTGGGGTCGATGACATCACATGACCTCTGAACTATGGGTCAACCTCTGACCTATGGGTAAACTGGTCTGCTCCATGTGTCAGACTCTTTGTTCTTCCTCCAAAAGAGTTTTCCCCCTCTCCGTACCTAACATCACCTCTCTGTCCTCACTCGTCTTCAGGAAACATCCATCTGTCCTCTTCTTCCAAACATCCCTTCCCCTTTATCTTTCCGTTCCCTCTCCTCTTACACATGCAGTGCTTTCCTGTGTCTGTCTGATACATTGTATACATATATTCTATAGATTGACAGATTGATAGTCTGAGCAGTGAAAATATATATGTGAGAGTGTACCTCCGTCACTTTTCCCCGCTTGAGTGGAGCTTTCTCAACAGTTTTCCCACGATTCCCCACTGCAGCTGCCATCTTGGATTTCTTGGGCTGAGGCTCCTTCTCCTCCTCACTGTCCTCTTCTTCTTCTTCTTCTTCCTCCTCCTCCTCCCTCTCCTCATCTTGCTCCATCACTCTCTTGCGCTGGCTGCTAGCAGGTGTGGTTGCTTTGGCAGGAGACGATTTGGCTTGAATCTGTAGAAACACCATAGATATTACTGATACTGGACCCTAAAATTATTTTGGTATTTGGCAATTAACTCATGGATAGCATTTTTATGTCTCTGCATCCAGTATGAAGGAAGTTAGAGGTAGTTTTGCGAGCAAATGCTAACATTTACAAACATTTCTAAAAACCTGTTTTCAATAGTGCAATGACGAAGTCTACATCAGACTCTGGGTAAGTAGATAAATGGCTTAATTGCCAAAGTCTCACACTATCCTTTTAACATAACCGTAATATATTTGATAAAGGACAACACACAAACATACTCACCCGTGAGCTGCGGCTTGGAGGGGTGGGTTTGGTGGGGATTTTGGCTGGGGCTTTGGGGGCGGGCTTAGCTGGAGGGGGTGATTGCTTCGCTGCAGCTCTGGCTCTAGATTGGTCGACTCTGGAGGCTGGGGCAGCAGGCCGGGTGGTCGGTCGAGGGGAATTGGTGAGTTTGCGGTTGGGGGCTGGCGGCTGGCTGGGGGCGTTCTTGAGGAGGGCGGGGAGAGGGGGGGAGCGAGGGCGTGAAACACGCTCTGAAGACCTGGTTGCCTAGGAGACAGAGAGAACATGAAACATTATATTCAGATATCAGGAGACAGTATGTGTTATTGTGTAAAACCAGTAGAGGGTAAGTATGTCTGTATACATGTAGTGTATGTTTACCTGTAGATGGGGAGTATTTGTGACTGTGTGTGCGTGTACCTGGGAAGAACTGTCATTCATGGGTCTCATGCTGACGTCCAGAGGCAACTTCTTCACATCTGCTGCTGATTTGATGGTGCTGGTTTTCTGCAGAGCCTCTAGTTTCTCCTGCTGCTGTCTGATCTTCTCTGTCAGTTCTTTCTGTTTGTCCTCTGCTGTCTGTCTGTCCTTCTTCAGAACTCCACATGGAAGGTTCTGTTTCTGCTCCGCTGCATCACACCTACAACACACACACACAACATTTGAGATATACTGTATGTGGTGTTCCTGCAGGTGTGTGTGTGTGTGTGTGTTTACCTGTCCTGAGTGCTGTCAGGGTTCATCAGACACACCCAGCTGTCCGGGTAACGTTTATCCACCGCATCCATCTGGAATGGCAGAGTCCTCCACTTCAGACATTTATCTACAGAGAGAGAGGGATAGAAAGACAACTCTGAGCTTGTCTATTTATTTATTTGTGTGTGTGTGTGTGACTTGACACACTTTAAAGTGTCTCTGTATGTGTACAACTCACCACACTGTATGGTGAGGGGTATCTCCATGGCGCGGCGTCTCTTGTATCTCTGCTCAGCCGAGGGGAGTGAGGACCAGCTGGCCGACAGGTACCCAAATTCATCCCAGAACTTCACTATGCCCTTCTGAGCTAAAAGTGGGAAAAGCAGAAACATGCTAGACATATGGACTAAGGCTGTTGCAGTAGCTATACAACCATGTATAACTATGCACATTAACAGTAGTGTGTCTAACTAGAGCTATACACAGATTTAATAGTTACATTATTTTGCTACCGTTGATATGTATATTTAGCCTACTAAACATAAACAACCTGCCTGCATTCATTCATTGTTGTCCCCTCATGTTGCACCCTAGACAGGGTGCACAAGGGGGATGGGCATGGTAGACAGAGCGAGGGCGAGGGGCATGGTAGACAGGGCGAGGGGGCGGGGCATGGTAGACAGGGCGAGGGGGCGGGACATGGCAGACAGGGCGAGGGGCATGGTAGACAGGGCGAGGGGCATGGTAGACAGAGCGAGGGCGAGGGGCATGGTAGACAGAGCGAGGGCGAGGGGCATGGTAAACAGGGCGAGGGGCATGGTAGACAGGGCGAGGTGGCGGGGCATGGCAGACAGCGTACACTTGGGTAGGGAATTAACTGTATTCCTTTAAGAAGTTTTTGATATTCTTTCAATGCTTTAGCTTACAATGTTAGTTGTATACTGTAAAAAAGTGGAGAATGTCAACTTTAACGCTAGAATTTCTAATTTAATGTAACCCTGAAGCTATATATTTTTTTATTTTTTATTTAACTAGGTAAGTCAGTTAAGAACAAAATCTTAATTTACAATGACGGCCTACCAAAAGGCCTCCTGCTGGGACGGGAATAAAATAAAATGAATTATGAAAATATAGGACAAAATACACATCACGACAAGAGACACCATAACACAACATAAAGAGACCTAAGACAACAACAACAGCATGGGAGCAAAACATGGCAGCAGCAGCATAAAACATGATACAAACATTACTGGGCACAGACAACAGCACAAAGGACAAGATGGTAGAGACAACAATACATCACGCGAAGCAGCCACAACTGCCAGTAAGAGTGTCCATGATTGAGTCTTTGAATGAAGAGATTGAGATAAAAAGGTCCAGTTTAAGTGTTTTTTGCAGCTCCTTCCAGTCGCTAGCTGCAGCGAACTGAAAAGAGGAGTGACCCAGGGATATGTGTGCTTTGGGGACCTGGCAGAACAGGTGTTGTATATGGAGGATGAGGGGGAGTGAGGCCTAAGAGGGTTTTTATAAATAAGCGACGTGTATACAGAGATGACCAGTTTACAGAGTGCAGTGATGTGTGCTATAAGGAGCATTGGTGGCAAAACTGATGGCCGAATGGTAAAGAACATTTAGCCGCTCTAGAGCACCCTTACCTGCCGATCTATAAATTACATCTACATAATCTAGCATGGGTAGGACGGTCATCTGAATCAGGGTTAGTTTGGCAGCTGGGGTGAAAGACGAGCAATTACGATAGATGAAGCCAAGCCTAGATGCAACCTTAGCCTGCAGCTTTGATATGTGCTGAGAGAAGGGCAGTGTACCGTCTAGTCATACTCCCAAGTACTTGTATGAGGTGAATACCTCAAGCTCTAAACCCTCAGGAGGTAGTAATCACACCGGTGGGGAGAGGGGCATTCTTCTTACCAGTCCACATAACCTTGTTCTGAACACCTCCAAAACAAAAGGTAAAGGGCAGAGAAAGCTTGTTGGACATTAAGAAAGCTTTGTTTTAGAGTGTTTAACACAAAATCTGGGGACGGGCCAGCTGAGTATAAGAGTGTATCATCTGCATATAAATAGATGAGAGCTTCCTACTACTTGAGCTATGTTGTTGATCCGAACGTGGGGCCTAGGATCGAGCCTTGGGGTACTCCCTTGGTGACAGGCAGTGGCTGAGACAGCAGATGTTCTGACTTTATACACTGTACTCTTTTACAGAGGTAGTTAGCAAACCAGGCCAAAGAGCCCTCCGAGACACCCATACTCCTTAGCTGGCCCACAAAAATTGAATGGTCTACCGTATCAAAAGCTTTAGCCAAGTCAATAAAAATAGCAGCACAACATTGCTTAGAATCAAGGGAAATTGTGACATGATTTAGGACCTTTAAGGTTGCAGTGACACATCCATAACCTGAGCAGAAACCAGATTGCATACCCGAGAATACTGTAGACATCAACAAAGCCAGTCAGTTGATTATTGACAAGTTTTGCAAAACACTTTTGATAAGCAGGGCAAAATAGAAATGGGCCTATAACAGTTAGGATCAGCTTGATCTCCACCTTTAAATAAAGGATGCACCGTGGCTACCTTCCAAGCAATGGGAACCTCCCCCGGAGGAGAGACAGGTTAAAAAGGTCAGAGATGGGCTTGGCAAAGATAGGGGCAGCAACCTTAAAAAAGGGTCTCCTCTAAACCATCTGACCCAGCTGTGTTTTAGGGGTCAAATTTAAGGAGCTCCTTTAGCACCTCGGACTCAGTGACTGCCTGAAGGGAGAAATTTTGTAGCAGGGCAGGGGAGAAAGAGGGAGGAGCGTCAGGGATAGTCACATTAGAAGGGGCGGGAGATGAGGAAATCTTGAATGGGCAAGGAGGCATGTAAGAGTCAAATAGGAATCCTGACTTAATAAAGTGGTGATTAAAGGGCTCAGCCATGTGCTCCTTGTCAGTAACAACCACATCATCAACTTTAAAGGACATGGGCAGCTGTGAGGAGGAGGGTTTATTCTCCAGACCTTTAACTGTTTTCCAGAACTTCTTGGGGTTAGACCCACAGAGAGAAAACTGCCCCTTAAAATAACTAACTTTGGCCTTCCGGATAGCCGGAGTGCACTTATTTCTAATTTGCCTGAACGAGAGCCAGTCAGCATGAGTTTGCGCGTGCCGAGCGATTTGCAAAATGTAATTCTTGAGCTGGAGTAACTCTGCCACATCACGGTCGAATCAGGGGCCGAACCGGTTTTAAATTCTTATTTTCTTTATGAGTACGTATTTGTTAACGATACCCCTAAAAATATCTAAAAGGGCAGGTCCAAGAGACTTCGTCAGAGGGTATTAAGTTGATTCTACACCAATTTATAGAGGACAGGTCATGAAGGAAATCTGCTCGTTTCACTGAGCAGCCATTATGAACACAGGTTGTACAACAGTGATCACTAAGGTCATTACAGAAAACACCAGACTGATAACCATCAGGATTATTTGTAAGGATAACATTGAGGAGAGTAGCCTTTTCTGGGTGTTTGGAGTCATATACCACCCTGCATACCACTGCTGGCTTGCTTGTAAAGCTAAGCAGGGTTGGTCCTGGTCAGTCCCTGGATGGGAGACCAGATGCTACTGGCAGTGGTGTTGGAGGGCGAGTAGGAGGCACTCTTTCCTCTGGTCTAAAAAAATATCCCAATACCCCAGGGCAGTGATTGGGGACACTGCCCTGTGTAGGGTGCCGTCTTTCGGATGGGACGCTAAACGGGTGTCCTGACTGAGGTCATTAAAGATCCCATGGCACTTATCGCAAGAGTAGGGGTGTTAACCCCGGTGTCCTGGCTACATTCCCAATCTGGCCCTCAAACCATCACGATCACCTAATAATCCCCAGTTTACAATTGGCTCATTCACCCCCCTCTCCCCTGTAACTATTCCCCAGGTCGTTGCTGTTAATGAGAACATGTTCTCAGTTAACTTACCTGGTAAAAATAACGGATACATTTAAAAAAAAAAAATCAAATATAATATGGTAATAATCTGAGGAAGAGTATCACCACCTGGTACGGCAACTGCTCCGCCCTCAACCGTAAGGCTCTCCAGAGGGTAGTGAGTAGTGGACACCTACACCACCCGATGTTACAGGAAGGCCATAAAGATCATCAAGGACATCAACCACCCGAGCCACTGCCTGTTCACCCCGCTATCATCCAGAAGGCGAGGTCAGTACAGGTGCATCAAAGCTGGGACCGAGAGACTGAAAAACAGCTTCTATCTCAAGGCCATCAGACTGTTAAACAGCCTGCCAACACGCATTGTAGCATTGTTTAAAGTGGCTAGTGATATATTTTACATCATTTCCCATCAATTCCCATTATTAAAGTGGCTGGAGTTGAGTCAGCGTGTTGGCAGCAGCCACTCAATGTTAGTGGTGGCTGTTTAACAGTCTGATGGCCTTGAGATAGAAGCTGTTTTTCAGTCTCTCTGTCCCAGCTTTGATGCACCTGTACTGACCTCGCCTTCTGGATGATAGCGGGGTGAACAGGCAGTGGCTCGGGTGGTTGTTGTCCTTGATGATCTTTATGGCCTTCCTGTGACATCGGGTGGTGTAGGTGTCCTGGAGGGCAGGTAGTTTGCCCACAGTGATGCGTTGTGCAGACCTCACTACCCTCTGGAGAGCCTTACGGTTGTGGGCGGAGCAGTTGCCGTACCAGGCGGTGATACAGCCCGACAGGATGCTCTCGATTGTGCATCTGTAGAAGTTTGTGAGTGCTTTTGGTGACAAGTCAAATTTCTTCAGCCTCCTGAGGTTGAAGAGGCGCTGCTGCGCCTTCTTCACGATGCTGTCTGTGTGGGTGGACCAATTCAGTTTCTGTGATGTGTACGCCGAGGAACTTAAAACTTACTACCCTCTCCACTACTGTTCCATCGATGTGGATAGGGGGGTGTTCCCTCTGCTGTTTCCTGAAGTCCACAATCATCTCCTTAGTTTTTTCACAATCACCTCCTCCCTGTAGGCCGTCTCGTCGTTGTTGGTAATCAAGCCTACCACTGTTGTGTCGTCCGCAAACTTGATGATTGAGTTGGAGGCGTGCGTGGCCACGCAGTCGTGGGTGAACAGGGAGTACAGGAGAGGGCTCAGAACGCACCCTTGTGGGGCCCCAGTGTTGAGGATCAGCGGGGTGGAGATGTTGTTGCCTACCCTCACCACCTGGGGGCGGCCCGTCAGGAAGTCCAGTACCCAGTTGCACAGGACGGGCGGTAGTCGTTTAGCTCAGTTACCTTAGCTTTCTTGGGAACAGGAACAATGGTGGCCCTCTTGAAGCATGTGGGAACAGCAGACTGGGATAGGGATTGATTGAATATGTCCGTAAACACACCAGCTAGCTGGTCTGCGCATGCTCTGAGGGCGCGGCTGGGGATGCCGTCTGGGCCTGCAGCCTTGCGAGGGTTGACACGTTTAAATGTTTTCCTCACGTCGGCTGCAGTGAAGGAGAGTCCTCATGTTTTAGTTGCGGGCCGTGTCAGTGGCACTGTATTGTCCTCAAAGCGGGCAAGAAAGTTATTTAGTCTGCCTGGGAGCAAGACATTTCTTTTTGTAATCCGTGATTGACTGTAGACCCTGCCACATACCTCTTGTGTCTGAGCCGTTGAATTGAGATTCTACTTTGTCTCTATACTGACGCTTAGCTTGTTTGATTGCCTTGCGGAGGGAAGTTACACTGTTTGTATTCGGTCAAGTTTCCGGTCACCTTGCCCTGATTAAAAGCAGTGGTTCGCGCTTTCAGTTTCACGCGAATGCTGCCATCAATCCACGGTTTCTGGTTTGGGAATGTTTTAATCGTTGCTATGGGACCGACATCTTCAACGCACGTTCTAATGAACTCGATCACCGAATCAGCGTATTCGTCAATGTTGTTGTCTGACGCAATACGAAACATATCCCAGTCCACGTGATGGAAGCAGTCTTGGAGCGTGGAATCAGATTGGTCGGACCAGCGTTGAACAGACCTCAGCGCGGGAGCTTCTTGTTTTAGTTTCTGTCTGTAGGCAGGGATCAACAAAATGGAGTCGTGGTCAGCTTTTCCGAAAGGAGAGCGGGGCAGGGCCTTATATGCGTCGCGGAAGTTGGAATAGCAATGATCCAAGGTTTTTCCAGCCCTGGTTGTGCAATCGATATGCTGATAAAATTTAGGGAGTCTTGTTTTCAGATTAGCCTTGTTAAAATCCCCAGCTACAATGAATGCAGCCTCCGGTTATATGGATTCCAGTTTGCAAAGAGTCAAATAACCCATCAGAGCCATCGATGGGTCTGCTTGGGGGGGAATATAATACGGCTGTGATTATAATCAAAGAGAATTCCCTTGGTAGATAATGCGGTCGACATTTGATTGTGAGGAATTCTAAATCAGGTGAACAGAAGGACTTGAGTTCCTGTATGTTGTTGTGGCCACACCACGTCACGTTAACCATGAAGCATACGCCCCCGCCCCTCTTCTTACCAGAAATATGTTTGTTTCTGTCGGCGCGATGCGTGGAGAAACCAACTGGCTGCACCGACTCCAGTGAGCCATGTTTCCGGGAAGCAAAGAACGTTACAGTCTCTGATGTCCCTCTGGAATGCTACCCTTGCTCGGATTTCATCAACCTTGTTGTCAAGAGACTGGACATTGGCGAGGAGAATGCTAGGGAGTGGTGCACGATGTGCCCGTCTCCGGAGTCTTGACCAGAAGACCGCTTCGTTTCCCCCTTTTACGAAGTCGTTTTTTTGGGTCGCCGGCTGGGATCCATTCCGTTGTCCTGGGTGAAAGGCAGAACACAGGATCCGCTTCGCGAAAGTCATATTCTTGGTCGTACTGATGGTGAGTTGACGCTGCTCTTATGTTCAGTAGTTCTTCTCGACTGTATGTAATGAAACCTAAGATGACCTGGGGTACCAATGTAAGAAATAACACGTACAAAAACATTGTGTGTGTTACCTATGTTGCTGTCCTTCCAGTACTGGGCTAGGTGTTCTCCCATGGCTCTCAGAAGGTGTCTGTATTCTTTAGCGTCCGCAAAGTCCTGCTTGTTGTGAGTGGGCTCCAGAACCAGGTATGGAACATCTACTACCCCCACAACACCTCCACACGCCCTGCACACACACACACTTCATTAGAAAGCATTTCTGGTCGTCTCATTGGCTAGTCAGTGACCAGTAAGAGGACAATCGAAGGGAGTGTATGTGTGTTACTCACATTCCTCCCTCCAGCTGAGGTCCAGTCTTCTCGTACATCTTAATGAGGCGAGAGCAGTTATACACAAACATCCCATCCAGGTCTCTCTGCTCAATGTTCACCCCGAAGATAAAACTCAGTTCCTTAGGCTCCTTCAATGCTCTGGGGGGAGAGGGAGCAGTGTTAACGTTTTATTGTTTGGTTTGACTTTCGTTTGTTTGTAAAGTTAACATTTTGACTGACTTCTGTTTGGACTCCTGAATCATCTTTTTCACTTCCGCCTCCCGTCGAAGCATCATGGACCCATCCTGAGCCTTACGCAACATGACCTGGAGCAGAGAGAAAATAATTTGAATAAGGGAGGAGAGGAGTCAGGCTATTGGGTCAATATATTGCTAATCTTGCCGTGTGTGTTGGTTCTTACCCGTGACTCTTTGGACAGGTCGTCTCCCAGTTTGGCCTCCAGAGACAGACTTTTGCTCTCCGCCTCACGAGCCTTCTCCTCCGCTGGAACACACACACAGAGAGGGGAGCGGGTTCTAAAGGCAGAACTGGTTCTCTGTGTTTGTGTGTCTTATCCATCTTGGCCAGGTGATCTGTGTGTGTGTGTGGGCAACTCACCTATCTTAGCGAGGTGATCAGCCTTTTTTACTTCCTGCTCAGCACGGGTTTTGAATCGAGTCGATGTGTATTTATATACCCTGAGAGACAGACACAGACTTAGCTGAATGGACACAAACAGGATTTAGGATTTTAGTCTCAGTGATGTCTCTAGACAGGAGAGTCTCTGGATGCAGTAGTGTGTGTGTGTATATATATATATATATATATAAACCTGGGTTTGTAGAGGCAGCAGGACAGTCTCTTGGTCCTGACTTTGTGTCCCTGTATGAAAATCCTCATCCTGGGGTCGATGTAGAGGACAGCTGCGTATGCTCGGAACGACCGACGTTCTGGCTTCCTGTATGAGGGGAAGTGATATCATCAACATAAACACACAGTCCTAGGTAGTCTTCAAGTCACACGACACAGATTATATATAATATATATATATATTTTTTTAAACGTCCTTACCCACACACACACAGACCCCATACTTACACTCCCTCTGAAGGAGTCCCAGCCATCAGGATATCCTGGTGGTCTGTCTCTACATCCAGCTCTGGTTCTCTGGTGTCCATCAACTTCAGGTTATAGATGATCACCAGAGTACCTACACACACAGTTCAGATTATAGATTATCACCTCTCTACACACACACACACACACACGCACACACACACGCGCACACACACACACACGCGCGCGTCTCACCGCTGCTGCCCTCCATCTTGTTAAACTGTTCCATCAGCTGCTGTTCGTTTTTAAAAGGAGAGTATTTGTAGATGAGCTCCGTCTCTATGGCGAACTTCTCAGGGTCGCCTGTGATTGGCTGTCTGGTCAGTAGGTCCCAGGTGGGCAGGGGTACGATCACCTGACAAGAGGAGACAAACAGACAACCTTAAAATACATACTGACACACTTCTCAAGAGGTGATGTTATGTGTCGTTTCAAATAGGTGGACATAGTCAATAAAGGCTCTTTCAGTAAATCAGAGTATAACACGACAGCCACAAAATAAAACACAATGTTTTAAGCTACCGGACATATCATCAGTGTGTCTGCTGGATGGGAGAGTGCCTGCTGCAGCTGACCCCTGATCCCTTACCTCGTCAAGCCCCTCCTCCTCGTGGAACGTTCTAGACAGGAACAGGCAGGACAGAGTGTTGTCCTTCTTAGTGAACAGAACAAAGTCTTTCCCAATACGCATGGAGCCCCTAGAGAGAAACACACACACAAACGATGTGGCTCACTTGGTGAGAGCGTGGCGCTAGCAACCCTAAGGTTGCATGTTCGATTACGGCGAGGACCACATACAACCACTATAAATGTATGAACTAAATGTATGTATGAAAGTGTCTGCAAAGGGGTATATATTATGTGTGAGGGGATTAAAGAGTCTTACGATTTGAGACCATTTCCATACTGGCCGATGTGAGTAGAATCTGGTGTACGCTTAGTGGACTTCCCAAATTGGATCACATGGGTCGCCTCGTCTGAGAGATAGGAGGGAAATATAACCATCATATATGGAATTTCTTATAGCTCATATATAGACTTGTGGATCAACTTAATTACTACTTTAGTCATTTCATTTGAATGGAACTCACTGGGGTCCATTCCTGTGCCGTCGTCTAAGAAACATAGCATGTAGCCTCCACGCAAATCTGGTCTCTTCTCTGTTGGCCACGAGGGGAAGAGAGGTTAGACACACGTTACAACAGGAGGTGGATGAGATAGAAAGCCACACACAGGTTAGATACAAGAGGGGAAAAGAAAGCATAACACACATAACTACTACTGAAATAGATGGCTTTTTCAATGGCTGAAACTAAGCTTTCTAAAAACCTAACTAGTCAAATTCTGGGTGTAGCTTATAATTATAAATCAGTAGTCCGGTAACCATTGGCACTGTAGGTATTCTAAATTATTGATAGGCAGTGTGATCTGTATAGTAGTGTCAGAGGGGTGAGACACAAATCTATGTACTGGTGTATGTGAAGCAATATGTATGTGTGTGTGTACCTGTGTAGATGTCAATCCGGGTGGCATTTGCATCCCTGTAGGAGATGATTGGCAGGTGACAGACCAATCAGAAGGCAGATAAACCAGTGTGGTTAGATGCGGTTCCAATTAGAATGATTTTACCTTTTATTTCAGAATACAGAGAATACTAACAAATACATTTCCCACTGGTTTAATCCTGAATCAGTTCAGTATAGTTTTGCTGCCATTGTGATTTACTAACACTTATGCATGATGTCCCACATAGATACAAACATTTTGGATGGGTAGAGATAGAAGAACAAAGAATTGTGAGTAAGAACAGAGAGAAGTGCATTGTTGGTACCTGGAGTTGTCCACCAGCTCAGCCAGAGCTCCAAACAGGAACTCATGTGTCGTTCTGGAAACAAACATCCAACCAATCAACCTACAGTTCTGGTCCTTAAAACAAGTTACATTTCTAAAACACTTTGCTGAGGTAAGGAGTGTGTGCCAGCGAGCACAATTTCATGTCAGTGTAAACATCAGTGCGTTCAATGTGGGTGGGGGTTGGGCCCTGTGCAATCATCAGGCCAGGGTTGGGTAACAATGGGAGTTGTGGGGTGTGGCCGACCCATTGGTGAAAGTTGACAGCTGGGGTAATGGGGCAGAATGGAACCTGGTGTAGATTTTAGGTGGGACACCATGTGATACTGGAGTCAACCAGCCCTAGCTAGTTGAATACAGTGGGGCAAAAAAGTATTTAGTCAGCCACCAATTGTGCAAGTTCTCCCACTTAAAAAGCGGGGAGATGCCTGTAATTTTCATCATAGGTACACTTCAACTATGACAGACAAAATGAGAAAAAAAATCCAGAAAATCACATTGTAGGATTTTTTATGAATTTATTTGAAAATGTATGGGTTAGGTCAGAGCCAGGGGTAAGGCGGCATTTTGAAAACGTGTCATTGACTTTGATACTCTGACTGGTTTGAAATGATCCAATCGCCGATGACTTTGTTTTGTACAACACCCCCCATTTTGAGATTACCAAAAACGACTTCAATGATGGCAGTGTCAGACTGAAGTATATAGTGAACATAGAGCAGTGAAAGAATTCAGTAGGTGTCACCAGGCAATGTGTAGCAGAGGTGTTCTGGTGAACTAAGTAACCTTGCTTGAGACCTGAACACGCATGCTAGCTCCCAGAAAGAATGCCAAGGCTTTGGCACTGTGGGCCAACATGGTCGATCCAGGTTTGAATGCAGTTTGTATCCCTTTTCCTCTTTAGCTGTTCCATTCATTCATCTCAGTAAAGGTAACACATTATCCTTTCCATTTGTTGTTTGAAAGGAAATACCACAGGAGAGGGTGGCGTGCTTTAATTATTAACTTCAGGCAGCAGGTATAAGAGGCTTAGGAAGCTAATAGTTTTAACCTTATTTTTAGAATACCTTGTTATACCTGTTATGATCTCTATCCTCTCCAAACGTGAGAACATAAAAATGCCCCTGTGGGGATAGTATTCCTTGCTCTGGCAACCCATGAACGTGGCGTTATTTACATGTGGCCAGAGTTCAACAGCACTCCGCATGAAGAAGTACAGTATGTGTGTGTGCAAAGGTGTTACAATTCTCACGTTGGCTGCATCATCATCAAGCATCACGCAGTTGGTCTCTGGTGATTTCATGAGTGCTACATAGTCGGGCTGTGCTTAGACTCATATCCAATATTATTAATTAATGCCCATTTTATGTAAACAGGGCTTTATGTGTTGAAGCACCCAGGTGAAATATATTCACGTCTTAAGGAGAGAGCATTGATCTACAAGTTGCATCAGCTATTTATGGTGTGCTATTTGATGGCTTTAGTCTCTCTCCTCTTGGCCTTAGTCCAAAGTGCATTGCTCCTATCCATAAATGACTTATGCCATTGGCCTTCTCTGAGCCCTTCGCGGTCAAACAGTAGTTGTTTATATAGTGTTTTCAGGGAGATAGCAAAGGTTCAGACACCCTGGACAGCTGTCATGTATCAGCTGGATCCATCAATGACTTGGTTATGTGGGCATCATTAGCAGCCATTGTCACATTTTTACTACACCGCGTTTTGCTCATGAAGGTCTTTCAACCGTACAATGCAGCAATATATTTTGCAGTGAAGAGGCATTTTAGCATAACCATTCCTTTTTATGTAGTCTATTCAACCATCTTGTCAGATTTTTAAAAGGCACAATTTTAGTCCCTCATGTTGTTGACTGTCAGCGTCCAAGGAATGCAATGTCCTGCTCTATAGTGTGGCCAGTCTGTAAATCACTCTCTCACTTGCCAGCCACAATAACATTCCTCTCCTCTACAATGTCCACATTGGAAAAACTTGAGTAATACTTTCATGTGTCTTTTGTAATTTGTGACCTCCATGTGATGTGTGTAGCTGTGAGATATATATATATATATAGTGGGGCAAAAAAGTATTTAGTCAGCCACCAATTGTGCAAGTTCTCCCACTTAAAAAGATGAGAGGCCTGTAATTTTCATCATAGGTACACTTCAACAATGACAGACAAAATTAGGGAAAAAAATCCAGAAAATCACATTGTAGGATTTTTTATGAATTTATTTGCAAATTATGGTGGAAAATAAGTATTTGGTCAATAACAAAAGTTTCTCTCAATACTTTCTTGTATACCCATTGTTGGCAATGACAGAGGTCAAGCGTTTTCTGTAAGTCTTCACAAGGTTTTCACACACTGTTGCTGGTATTTTGGCCCATTCCTCCATGCAGATCTCCTCTAGAGCAGTGATGTTTTGGGGCTGTTGCTGGGCAACACGGACTTTCAACTCCCTCCAAAGATTTTCTATGGGGTTGAGATCTGGAGACTGGCTAAGCCACTCCAGGACCTTGAAATGCTTCTTACGAAGCCACTCCTTCGTTGCCCGGGCGGTGTGTTTGGGATCATTGTCATGCTGAAAGACCCAGCCACGTTTCATCTTCAATGCCCTTGCTGATGGAAGGAGGTTTTCACTCAAAATCTCACGATACATGGCCCCATTCATTCTTTCCTTTACACGGATCAGTCGTCCTGGTCCCTTTCCAGAAAAACAGCCCAAAGCATGATGTTTCCACCCCCATGCTTCACAGTAGGTATGGTGTTCTTTGGATGCAACTCAGCATTCTTTGTACTCCAAACACGACGAGTTGAGTTTTTACCAAAAAGTTATATTTTGGTTTCATCTGACCATATGACATTCTCCCAATCTTCTTCTGGATCATCCAGCAAACTTCAGACGGGCCTGGACATGTACTGGCTTAAGCAGGGGAACACGTCTGGCACTGCAGGATTTGAGTCCCTGGCGGCGTAGTGTGTTACTGATGGTAGGCTTTGTTACTTTGGTCCCAGCTCTCTGCAGGTCATTCACTAGGTCCCCCCGTGTGGTTCTGGGATTTTTGCTCACCGTTCTTGTGATCATTTTGACCCCACGGGGCGAGATCTTGCATGGAGCCCCAGATCGAGGGAGATTATCAGTGGTCTTGTATGTCTTCCATTTCCTAATAATTGCTCCCACAGTTGATTTCTTCAAAGCAAGCTGCTTACCTATTGCAGATTCAGTCTTCCCAGCCTGGTGCAGGTCTACAATTTTGTTTCTGGTGTCCTTTGACAGCTATTTGGTCTTGGCCATAGTGGAGTTTGGAGTGTGACTGTTTGAGGTTGTGGACAGGTGTCTTTTATACTGATAACAAGTTCAAACAGGTGCCATTAATACAGGTAACGAGTGTAGGACAGAGGAACCTCTTAAAGAAGAAGTTACAGATCTGTGAGAGCCAGAAATCTTGCTTGTTTGTAGGTGACCAAATACTTATTTTCCACCATAATTTGCAAATAAATTCATTAAAAAGCATACAATGTGATTTTCTGGATTTTCCCCCCTCATTGTCTGTCATAGTTGAAGTATACCTATGATGAAAATTAGATGCCTCTCTCATCTTTTTAAGTGGGAGAACTTGCACAATTGGTGGCTGACTAAATACTTTTTTGCCCCACTGTATATATTTACCACAGATGGTACTTACGAGTTGGTGTGCAGATACTCAAAGGTGAGCTGAGCCCTGTTCAGGGTGCTGTAGTTAGAATAGGCCATCGCCACTCGTTAAAAGCTACTTCCTGGTCTTCTTTCTGACTTCCTCTCAGTCCGGTGTGGCTTTTCAAGAGCTTCATGCACCTACAGAGTCACAGCAGCAGTCAGCTCCACTGGTCAAATGTATGCATAGTGTCAAGGATATTATGAATGTGTGAAATAACCACAGCCTGGAATATAATGAGCTTTCATAAAGATCAAAGGGCAATTCCACAGTAACGCAATTACGCGGATAATGTTTTTCACTTTTAAATGTATGACAAACCAAAAAACATTGATTTCAAATAACCATACAACCCTATGCACAATAACTACTTTGTGCACAGTAAAAGTAGTCCTTTGAAATCAATGGTTTGTGTTTGGTATACTATACATCTTAAAGTTAATCCGAGTGTCAGCGTAATTCCATTACAATGGGATTTCCTAGAACAAATACCACCGGAGGAAAAGCCTCTAGATATCTGATACCTCATCTGAAATAGATACTTCATCATTAATCAAATGGCCACCAGACTATTACATTGAAACCCCCCCACCATATGTTTTGTACACTGCTGCTACTAATCGCTGTTTATTATCTATGCAGTCACTTCACCCCTACCTACATGTACAAATTACCTCAACTAACCTGTACCACCGCACACTAACTTGGTACCGGTACCCCCTGTATATAGCCTCGTTATTGTGTTACTTTTTACTTTAGTTATTTGGTAAATATTTACTTAACTCTTCTTGAACTGCACTGTTGGTTAAGGGCTTTGTAAGTAAGCATTTCACGTTAAGGTCTACACTTGTACTCAGTGCATGTGACAAAAAAAGTTTGATTTGATCAGAGGGAATAAGTCCAGTTGAAAAGTATGCCTGTTCAAACTTGGAAATAAGTCCTGTGGTGGTTGGCAACCCCTGTCAATTCATGACTGGATTTGAGTGCTTTTTCTAGAGGCAAAGAGGTGGTATTGCGATCACAGTCTATCACACAAACAAGCCCCCACTCTCTCTGCTCCTGTCCTGTTTAGAGCTTGCCAGCTTGTAGTCCTAAAAAAACAGAAACGAGTTCGTTCAGCCATTCCTTATGTGGAAAATTAATGGGGAAAGAACCGAGTTTTGGGATAAACGTCCAAAATAAAGGTATGACGTTACAGGCTTAGATCGTATACGGTTTGTTCTATGAGATAATATCATTCAGTTAACATGACCTTTATGAATGATGAAACCTTTGTGCTTTTTCTGATTACATAAGTGCTTCTTCAAAATTCACAAAAATGTTTACAAAAATATATATAAATTGTTAGTTGATTAAGATCTCATAGATCAAAACGTAAAATATCTCCTAAGCCTTCGTTTGCCACAGACCTTATTTTGGGCGTTTATCAAAAAAACGTACAAAAACTCCATTCATTTTCCCATAGGCTTTGTCCAACGAACCAAGGCGGAGCTATTGCCAAGAAAAAGATGCCATTACTAATTTCTCTCTATAGACCACGCGCCAGGTAACACTCCACTTTCAAACTGGCCCGCCGAGAAGAGAACACTCACGTGGGAGGCCTGTTAATGCTGTTTATCTGGATCATTCCATAAGACTCATCTAGGCTAAATCTTGACGTTATTTTTATTATCGAGTATGGATGAGTAAAGAGACGAGGATATTGTCCAGTTGCAATGTCCAGTCACGCTTTAACAAATGGTTAGTCTACTGACCAAGTTAACTAGCAACCTATATTGGCTCTCACACCCACCATTTCTGGTAGCTACCCTCCCTATGTAACGTTAGCTAGCTAGTTAGTTAGTAAACACTTGTAAAGAGCACATTAGCATGTATATTTATCTAATATGCAAACCGTTTAGAGCGCCAGCAGCTTCAAATTGACTTTAGGTCCGTGTAAAACATCCGTCGAAGCGATAACTACGTTACATTTCTGAAACCAACTCTACAGGCCGCGAAAACCTCATCCTTTCTCCCCTCCCTCACAGTACTGCGCATAGAGGAGAGGAAGGTCCGAAAGGTACGCCCGCCTCTGCCGTTCATCTGAACACCAATAGAAACACGTCATTTATTTACATTACTGTAATTTGTCAATCCTCATGTCACGTAAATGATCAGGAAGTAGAACGTCTCGATTCAAGAAATAAGCAAATATAATAACGATATTCAAAGACCGACGTCATGTAATCAATATGTTTTAATGTGAGCATTTTGCCTGTTAAAGTTTTGTTTATTATTATTGTAATATGCATAATGAAGCCCAGCACACGCTAGTGATGAAAGCCGTTAATTACTCATTTCCCTAAGTATCTCTGTCTTCTCAAACTCAGCCTAGACTAGCTCTAAAGTTTAACTCTATTAGCCAAAACTAAACGGTTATCTTTGTTTTGGACATGCAGTTCGACTTTGCTCTATTATCCCCATGGTAAGTTTGTTTAATTAGCAACGTTAGTCGCCTGCTAACTGCTAGTTAGTTGACGGTTTATACACCAGTAAAGAATACCCAATAGGTTTTTGCTTATGGAACAGGTTTTTACCTTATTTCCAGAATATTCCGTTTGAATCCTTTTGCTTGTTCATTTAGGACCTAGATTTAGCTGTGTGTGTTGTTGGTTACTACTTGACAGCCATGTTGAATGTCAAATTCTGAAATGGCTGCCAGTGTCTCCTTGTTTTATGCAAGTTAGTTGACCCATGCATGCTTGTACTTTAATTTAGGTGAGTACTACACCCATATCTGCACAACTGTCTATTTTAAGTAGGCTACTAGGATAGTTAAGCTACTGGAAAATGTAAATGGTCAACTCCCCAACACTTCATTCCAACCTTCCTTGATTGTAGGGGGAATTCAGACCTGAGTCACTCGCACTAAAATGCACTTTTCTCCCCACTGTACACTGACATTGAACTTAAGCATGGGAAAACGCATGTGCCAGCCAGGTATTCGTTTGGGGTGGATATCACAGAAATAGAGTCAAAAGATATTCCTTATTCTGACCTTGACTTAATTCCCACACCAGAAAACCATGAATAAGGTCAAGTGAACCTGTCTGTTCCAAGTGGAAAAACATACTGGCCATGTCCAAATACCCATACTTGCGCCCTAAATAGTAGGTCGTTTGAGTATGCAAAAAAATGCTTAGTTTATTAAGGTGATCAATTAGATATGGGGATGCGCTACCGTAATCAACAAATAGCGGGAAATAACTAAATCACGCATGACACATTCTCAGTATTCAAAACTAGAATGTTTAATATGCAAAAAGCATATCAACATGACAAGCATTTCCACCCCTTTCCCACAGTGAATAATAAAATGTTGTGCCCTTGTGCATTATTTGTTTTATTGTATGGCCTTTTACCTTGCAGTGATTAAACTTGGAGACGTAACCAAATGGGTACTGCAGCCTAGAGCATATGATGACGATGTAAAGCATTGCACAATGACAGTCACACCAAATTTAACCTTTGAGCACTCTCAAATGTTTTAATTATATGCACCAACTTTCTCTGTTTCCAACTATGTCTGTCATGTTAAATATTAGCCACTAGTATTGACTGAAGTAGCTCAGGGCTGGTGAAAACTTCCCTAAACATACATTGTGAAATATCAGTGTTTTGAAAACTAAGCATGGGTTCTGAAAAGGAGATAAATATCCATACATTTGAATGGCTATCTTTCATTGATCTCCATTCTGAAAGCATTCTCCATAGGTTATTCTGTTGTGCCAATCAAATTGAAATTAAACAGGTACAAATTAAAGGGAATGCTTTAGATAAATTAACAGAATAAAATATTTAACTGATCAAGTTGATTGGCCACCCAGTGGATGTGTTTTCTGGTATTGAATTATATTTATTCAGTGCATGCAAGAGAGCTACAACCACAAACTGTGCATGAGGTAAGTCTGAATACCAAATACTGAAGTGCATAAATCAAAATGTGTAAAAGGCATTCCTTCCCTAAGTCTGAATCGGCCCCTATGTGACTACCCTTGAAGAGCTAGGGTGAAAATAATGGTTCATCTCTACTGCTGGGTTCCCATCCATGGATCAATAGCCACATGGTCAACAATATGATCAGGTTGGCAGGGTCTCAGTCCAGTACTACAGACCCATTAAGGTCATGATGTCTGTATGATGGAATCCTACATCTTCCAGTATTCCATTGACATAAACCAACCATTTCGTGATAGATCTGCATCTACAGTGAGCTTCAAAAGTATTGGAACAGTGAATTATTTGTTTTGGCTATGTACTCAAGCAGTTTGAAATTGAAATAATACAATGACTATGAGGTTAAATGGCAGACTGTCAGCTTTAATTTGAGGGTATTCTCCACATCAGGTGAACCGTTTGGAAATTACAGCACTTTTTGTGCATAGTCCCATTTTAGGTACCAAAAGTATTGGGTCAAATTCACTTACTGTATATGTGTATTAAAGTAGTCAAAAGTTTAGTATTTGGTCCCATATTCCTAGCACGCAATGATTATATCAAGCTTGTGACTCTAGAAACCTGTTGGATGCATTCGTGGTTTTTGTTGCATTTCAGATTATTTTGCGCACAAAATATCATACCCCCAAGACATGCTAACCTCTCACTGAAATGCAACAAAAACCACAAATGCATCCAACAGGTTTATTGTTATTGTAATGGTGAGAGGTTAGCATGTTAGCATTTTTTGTGGGGGGGGTATGATATTCACAATTCATTCAAGACTATCTGTAATCATGGTAGCATCCACATTAATGTAGAAGTGTTTAGAAACATATTCTATTCTTATTTACAATAAGTGACTCAAATGACAATACATGATTTACCATTGTTTTCTATTGGACATAAAATAACAAGCTTGATGTAATCATTGCATGCTAGGAATTTGGGACCAAATACTAAACTTGACTACTTTAGTACATAAGTGAATTTGTCCCAATACTTCTGGTCCCCTAAAATGGGGGGACTATGTACAAAAAGTGCTGTAATTCATTAAGCTAATAAACTGTGCAAGATTCAACACAAGTGAACTTTGTAGAAGTGATAAGAGAGGGAAGACAGTACTGGAATCAAGGTGCAGGATGAATAGATGTTTTTTCTGCCTGCTGCAGAAGATGGGCAGTGGTGGGGAGGACGCTCCAGAGAGAGGAGCTGGACTGGGATGAACAGCTGCAGGCGGCTCAGATGGATGGAAGTGCCAAGAGGCCCGACCAGATTAAAACCACTTTAGGATGTGGCAACGTGTTTAAATAAAATGTAAATATTTAATAACGTGCCCATTCACCCTGCAGTCATAACATGACAGAGTAGAACATCAGAAGTCTACCAGAGGGCAATGTTTGTGGACAGAGCATGGGTTGAGATCAACAACAGCAGCTACGCAGTTTGAAATGAGATGCTCCATCAAACTCTGACCCCAACAGCAGAAGCAGCAGACTCTCAGAAAGAGTCCTTTATTCGAATCATCCTCCTTCTTTCTTCCTTCTCTAGCTGCATGCTGTGGTGGAGACTGGTTCAGGAGTCAATCAGTGGCTCCTGTCACGGGGGGAAGCAGTGATAACGTCTTGAGTTAAATAACACTCACATAAACAACATGCCACTTAGATTGCAGAGCTGTAAATACTTCAACCCACTAACTGTATATTAGTTATATTATTATTAAATCAGAAACCTAACCCTTTGCAGTTCCAGGCCGTTGCTGTGGTAACGCCGTACGTGTGAGTGTGTGAGACTGGCGGAGAAGCATAGCAGCACACACACCCCCAGCAGACACACACTCACCTGGATCAGATGCCTACTCGCCAGACCCAGCTCCTTCTGCAGAATTACACACAAGTTTAGAGGGACTGACCTAGGGCAGTGTGTGTGTGTACCTTTGACAGCATGTGTTTGTATCTCAGGGATTATTGAAAGACCGAACCATCAACTTTTTCTTCAAATGATTTTCTTAATATTAACATTTGAAATATACATTTTTGTACAACAAAGTATCAGCTATCACACCATGTAAAGGAACAACCCAATTACATTGTTTTTCTTCCATAAAATGCACCTAACTGGATTGATCAATTCCATCAGCCACCATAAAAGGCAATTTGTTATTTAATTGTGAAACGTGTTTTAAAGTCGTTGTTTGTTTCATTCTAACAGATTATTCAAATTCACACCGAACACTTGTCGGTTTTCATCAATGATCTCTTTGTACTTTCCCTCGATCCTGACTAGTCTTCCAGTCCCTGCCGCTGAAAAACATTGCCACAGCGCGATGCTGTCACCACCATGCTTCACAGTAGGGATGGTGCCAGGATTCCTCCAGCCGTGACGCTTGGCATTCAGGCCAAAGAGTTCAATCTTGGTTTCATCAGGCCAGAGAATGTTGTTTCTCATGGTGCGAGAGTTCTTTAGGTGTCTTTTGGCAAACTCCAAGTGGGCTGTCATGTCTAACTGAGGAGTGGCTTCCGTCAGGCCACTCCACCATAAAGGCCTGATTGGTAGAGTGCTGCAGAGATGGTTGTCCTTCTGGACGGTTCTCCCATCTCCACAGAGGAATTCTGGAGCCCTGTCAGAGTGGCCATTGGGTTCTCAGTCACCTGACCACGGCCCTTCTTCCCCAATTGCTCAGTTTGGCTGGGTAGCCAGCTCTAGGAAGAGTCTTAGTGATTCCTAACTTCTTCCATTTATGGAGATGGAGGCCACTGTGTTCTTGGGGAATTTCAATGCTGCACCTGAGCTCAATTTCGGGTCTGAATACTTCTGTAAATAAGGTATATTTTTTTATACATTTGCAAACATATCTAAAAACCTGTTTTTGGGTTTGTCATTATGGGGTATTGTGTGTGTATATCAAGGGGGAAAAACTATTAAATACATTTTACAATAAGGCTGTAACGTGACAAAATGTGGAAAAAGTCCAGGGGTCTGAATACATTCCGAATGCACCATATGCCCTCCCAAGCCCACCCATAGCTGCACCCCTGCCCAGTCATGTGAAATCCATAGATTAGGGCCTAATTTATTTATTTCAATTGACTGATTTCCTTATACTGTGGCAAGAAAAAGTATGTGAACCCTTTGGAATTACCTGGACTTCTGCATAAATTGGTCATCAAATCTGATCTGATTTTCATCTAAGTCAACAAAAGACAAACAGTGTGTTTAAACAAATTATTGTATTTATCTTGTCTATATTGAATACATTATTTAAACATTTACAGTGTAGGCTGGGAAAAGTATGTGAACCCCTAGGCCAGGCATTCTCAAACTGGGGTACGTGCAATGCCGTCGGGGGGTACGCCAAATAAAAATGTGATTCACATTTACATTTCTTTTCTCTTCCCATTTTCAAACAGTCCATTTATATTTTCGAACGGGGCAATACATTTGGGTGAGTTTTTTTTACTCGCCTGAGTAGCCTCGTTTCACTGCCAAAAATAAAATTAAACCATCTAGTGTTCAGCGAAATAACAACAATGTCAAATACAGGTAGCCTAGTTGAGTAATTAACATCCAATCACTTTAACCGTTAATCTATAGCGGGAATTCCACTAACGGTCCGTATGTAGCCAAACGTAGCTGCTGCTCATGTTGGTATCTGTACTGATGGTGCAAAAGCCATGACAGAGAGACATAGTGGAGGTAACACACGTGCAAGCAATTGCTCCCGACGGAGGTTCTTGGCTGCCAAAGGAATGCCTGACAGCTTGAAAGACATTTTGGACAGTGAAAATGGCAAATTTTGTTACAGCAAGGCCCCTGAACTCTCGTGTATTTTCTGCACTATGCAATATGGGCAGCGACCATGTAACGCTTTTACAACAGACAGAAGTGTGCTGGTTGTCAAAGGGGAAAGTTGACACTTTTTTTTTTAATTGAGAGACTAGCTTAAAGTTCTCTTTACTGACTATAATTTCCACTTGTCTGACCGCTTGCATGATAACGAGTTTCTCACACAACTGGCCTATATGGGTGATGTTTTTTCTCACCTGAATGATCTGAATCTAGGATTACAGGGACTCTCCGCAACTATATTCAATGTGCGGGACAAGATTGAGGCTATGATTAAGAAGTTGGAGCTTTTCTTTGTCTGCATTAATAAGGACAACACACAGGTCTTTCCATCATTATGATTTTTTGTATGCAAATGAACTCATGCTTACGGACAATGTCAAATATGATACAGCGAAGCACCTGAGTGAGTTGGGTGCGCAATTCCGCAGGTACTTTCCCGAAACGGATGACACAAACAACTGGATTCGTTATCCCTTTCATGACCTGCCCCCAGTCTACTTACCAATATCTGAACAAGAGAGCCTCATCGAAATCGCAACAAGCAGTTTTGTGAAAATGTTATTGTATCAGAACCCACTGCCAGATTTCTGGATTGGGCTGCGCTCAGAGTATCCTGCCTTGGCAAATCACGCTGTTAAGACACCGATGCCCTTTGCAACCATGTACCTATGTGAGAGTGGATTTTCGGCTCACATTAGCATGAAAACTAAATACAGGCACAGACTGTGGAAAATGATTTAAGACTCTCTCCAATACAACCCAACATTGCAGAGTTATGTGCATCCTATCATCCTATCAATGTTCATCGAAAATTGTGAATAAGGTTTAATATGTATGATGGTCAAATATAGAGCAGAATTATTGTTTATTATTATATTATTATTTGTGCCCTGGTCCTATAAGAGCTTTTTGTCACTTCCCACAAGTATAAGAGCTCTTTGTCACTTTCCACGAGCCGGGTTGTGACAAAAACTCACACTCATTCTTATGTTTACTGGGATACCCATGGGGCGGCGCATAATTGGTCCAGCGTCATCCGGGTTAGGGGAGGGTTTGGCCGGCAGAGCTGTCCTTGTCCCATCACGCTCTAGCGACTCCTGTGGAGTCACGCTGACACGGTCACCAGGTGTACAGTGTTTTCTCCGAGACATTGGTGCGGCTGGCTTCCGGGTTAAGCGGGCATTGTGTCAAGAAGCAGTGCAGCTTGGCTGAGTTGTGTTTCGGAGGATGCAAATATAAAATAAATGATAACATCCGGAGACATCATGCTTCTCATGGTATAGCTGGCCCTGCTAATTTTGGATTCATTTATGATTTTAGATAAATCTGATGCTGATCCTGACAAATTTGATAGGAATCACAGTTTTGAGAGAAATATTCCAGTCAGAGGTGGCTATTGCAAGAAACTAGATGTGATCATTTCTCTGAAAATATGTGGAAAATTACAAAAACAAATCTTTCCATAATAAAATTCCCCTATATGTATTTTGTAAGATCAAATGAGATGAATTTTTTCAACTATTAAAATGAAATTTCCCTGTCGGACAAAGATTGTCCTGACTTTCAAGAATCCCTGACCTGTAAGCATGGCGGTGTGTAGGTTGTGACTCAACTGAAATTTTAGAGCATGGCTGTGAGTGTGGGGTCGTGTGTACGTGTACCTGCGTTAGCATGGCGGTGAGTGTAGGATCAGGTGTGTACTGTAGACTGTAGCAAGACTGTGACGCTGAGGGCTTCTGGCTGCTTATCTCCATTGCAATCACTCTGACAGGAGAGGATGTCCCTTCATTGGCAGGGCACACAGGTGGCAGCCTGGACATACATACACACACACGTTACAGAAGACACTATAATTTACGCAGAGACACTCCAGAGGAGATAAGGCAGAAGTGCCATCTAGGTACTCTGTGCAGAGCTGTATGCAACAGGTGAATGAACCAGTATATGGAAGACTAGGTATGTATGTGTGTGTGTGTGACTCACAGGACTGGAGGTAGGATGTGTGTAGGTGCGCTGACGCTAAGGCAGGCGTGCGAGTTGCCCCCCACAGATGGAGAGGAGAACATTAGTGTCACGTTTAAAGCCTCGTTACCTGAGCAGACCGAGACAATTTCAACTTTTACTGATGCTACTGTATAGTTATTTCACCATGGCACATAATTCTCATTTATGTATTATTAAGCATGGTTTCATCATAAAACCAATTAAGCATAACATGAAATGTGCACCATTTGCCTATCGAGGACAAAAACTGACCTGTGAGTCCCAGCTGACTGGCCAATAACGTTCCATGGAGGCAAAGGTCGCTCAGGGATTGGATGTTTGAGCTGTCCATCACGGCCAGTGGCACCCAAAGGGCCAACTGTGTGATGGATGGTGGGCTCTGGGTGGAGTTCAGCAATACTGTTCCACATACCTCCTCTTTCGCAAATGGAGGAGAGGAAACCATCTCCATTGCTGTACCATTGGCTCTCGCACACAACTGGAGGTTGGCCAACGACGACAGGAAGTGGTTCCAGTCCTTTGAAAGAAAATATGCATTTCCCATTTCTCTGTACATCTAAAGTGGTCTGCACTCATCTAGCCCTTAAAGGATTTTTTGGCCTGCATGCCCAAGATGCATTGAGCATCAGCTGAGCCAAAATCCAAAAGCTGTGCTCTGCAACACCTAGCAGTGTCACACTTTTGCCCCAGCTAACACAACTGACTCCAATAATCAACTAATCATGATCTTCAGTTTAGAATGCAAGTCCAATTCCTAAATCAGCTGTGTTTGCTAGGGATGGGGGAAAATTGTGACACCTATCAGGCCCCCGAGGACTGGAATTGCCCAGGCCTGCTCTACTGTATGGACAAAAGTATAGGAACAACAAGGTAAAGGGGCAGTTCCCCAACCTCCGGCATAATGGTATAAGTTACCATGAATATTGTTCTTCGCCTATTGGTCTGTGTGTTGTATCTGTGGTTTGTCAAGATTGGGCAAGCGGTGAGTGTGGCATAACTGTGTGTTAGAGTTGGGCAGGCATTGTGTGTAGTGTGTATGGCTGGGCAGTATACTATATTATTTTACTACAGACCGGTATTGATGCATGGACCAGTTTGGGTTTTTACTTTACCTTTTAAAACAGCACTTCAATGTTTAGATTGTTAAATGTGATACGCAACTCTGGCGCGTGTAATGTGTGTTTTTATAGTTTACTCTGTTTGCTACTTGCAAGTCGTCTCTCTCGCTTCCCACACCATGCCCTGCCCACTGTCACTCAAGGAGAGCAGTTGTTGCTCGACCATGAGTCACGAGCACTTCACTTGCCGTTCACTTTGCAGTCTGCATGGTCAGCCGCAAAAAGATGTTGGGTGACAATGAAGCTGCTTTCTATAATTACACTATTTGTTTGTGTATCTTAATGTATACAAACAGCTTTCTATTCTTAGCAAGTTGTGGCTAAAACAAATCATGTTAGCCACTAATGTTAATCGCTAGCTAATTGCAAAGAGAGAATACTCATCATTGTATCTGTGACAGTGCCATTGAAGAAATCTCCATTTTGAAGTAGTCAATTTTCTTCTTCACGATTGGCTGATCCCTCCTGACAACCCGGTTGGACATGAAGTCGGAGGTCCCACCCAGTTGACTACATTAAAATGGTGGAAGCCCTCAATGGTGCTGCCCATGCTAATATGGCCTTTTGGCCACTGGAGGCCTCTATCATTCTCGATGGCTAAATGTAATCAGTCAGAGCAAACATAGCTTGCTAATATACAGCCTGATACCAGTGCTGGGGTAGGCCTAGATCAATATGTTGTTTGTGCAACGGTATCTTCTAAATCAGCGAGGAATAGGCAAAGCATGAATATATTAGCGAACTACATGAAGTGAATATCATGGGGCGGCAGGGTAGCCTAGTGGTTAGAGCATTGGACTAGTAACCGAAAGGTTGCAAGTTCAAATCCCCGAGCTGACAAGGTACAAAATCTGTCGTTCTGCCCCTGAACAGGCAGTTAACCCACTGTTCCTAGGCCGTCATTGAAAATAAGAATTTGTTCTTAACTGACTTGCCTAGTAAAATAAAGGTAAAAAAAAAAAAAAAAAGAGATAGATACAGACGAGTCCTTTAGATCTGTACCATTAGTCTGTGACAGCATGGGCAGCGCCATTGAGGCTACAACCCATAGGAATCCCTACCGGTTGACTACTTTAAAATTGTGGAAGCCCTCAATGGAGCTGCCCATGCTAAAATGGCCTGTTGGCCCCTAGAGGCATCTATCATTCTCTATGGAGAATACACATGTACTGTAACATCGTATAAGGTCCCCTAAAAAACACTGACAATCAATTTGGTTCCGACCCTGTCAAAATAATGACTCCCTGGCTTATTCCTTTGTTGTCATTTCAAACAGCAATGTATTCAAAATGCTGCCCACTATATTCTAATTGTTGAACTACAACAATAATTTCCATGATTTCAACAGCACCAATAATCTGTTCTAGGCCTAGATTTTTGGCCAATATCTATCATACAGCCCTACTTAGCACTACCTGACATAGTGTAGAAATTATAACAAAAGTGCAGGAAATGTATAAATCAAACAGAATGGTGAATGCCCCATTGAAAACACATAATTAATGTATTACCACTCTAGGGTCGTGAATATGTATCACTTTTATTATTCAAAAACATAACATACCGTCAAATGTGAAAAATATCATAATATGATATTTTGGCCATATCACCAAGCCCAAACTCTGTATGTAATGTATGTTGTACCTGCGTATCTGGATTTGGCAATCGGTGTGTGTGCGTGTATGACCCGAGGCTTAGGAAGGTGAGGGCAAGGGTCAGCACACAGAGGAAAAAGGTGACCCCAGGAGGATGCTGGGAAACATAGTCCCTTAGATTAGCAACTGGCTGCCAGGAACCCATCACACACCTGTAACACACACAACAGAATGCTGATATAAAAAGAACTGACGACAGCACAGGATTCTGGCAAACATTCCATAAGCCATTGCATTCGCCACAAAACGATTTAGCAACAACATACGTTACCTGGCTTGTGGGATCATCACACAGACAGGTCCACAGGGGTGACTTAGGTTTAGTCCAACGTCGAGCCGTTCTCTGCAATGCTACCTCGCGTTGCTTGCCATGTCAAGACAACGGAATTTACCAGTCAAAGTACAACTTTTGTAGCTGTCGTTGCTTTTCTTAATAGCTAAAGCCAAGCACCTAGCTAGCCATGCAGTTCTGTACAATCTACAACTCGCTAACGTTACTATAGTTAAACCGGTTCGGTAGAAAGTTAATCAGCTAGCAAGCCGCTTTTGTTTAATGCAAACTAAATCATTATTTTCCTAAGCTAGCTACATCTAAAGTATGCAGTTCACATGAGAAAACTAGCTAGTACAAACAAAGCAAGTTAGTTCGTTACATTTCTAACCTATGTCTGAGAATTTGGACCATATTGTTTTGAAAGACAAACTAGTATTCTGCCAGCAGCACAAACAATGACGTCAATTTGTATGGTAATGATGAATCCTTCAAAATAAAAATCCGCACATTATATTCTTCACATGCTTCGTAAACAAACAGGTTAAGATTAACAGTGAAATGCGTATTTACGGGCACTTCCCAACAATGCAGGGGGGGGAGAGAAAAAAAAGAGTACAACACATAAAATAAATTACAATGACTTGGCTATATACATGGGGTACCAGTACCGAGTCGACGTGCAGGGGTAAGAGGTAGATGTATACACTGAACAAAAATATAAACGCAACATGCAACAATTTAAAAGATCTGACTTAATTCTAGTTCATGTAAGGAAATCAGTCAATTGAAATACATTCATTAGGCCCAAATATATGGATTTCACATGACTGGGAATACAGATATACATCTGTTGGTCACGGATACCTTAAAAAGGTAGGTGATAGGATGAGAAAACCAGTCAGTTTCTGGTGTGATCACCATTTGCCTCATGCAGCGCGACACATCTCCTTCGCATCGAGTTGATCAGGCTGTCGATTGTGGCCTGTGGTATGTTGTCCCACTCCTCTTCAATGGCTGTGCAAAATTTACTGGATATTGTCGGGAACTGGAACATGCTGTCATAAAAGTTGAT
Organism: Oncorhynchus nerka; assembly: GCF_034236695.1. NCBI lineage: Eukaryota > Metazoa > Chordata > Actinopteri > Salmoniformes > Salmonidae > Oncorhynchus > Oncorhynchus nerka. Next base: position 35,502,625 of record NC_088422.1, on the reverse strand, counting down.
CCAGAGCATCCCAAACATGCTCAATGGGTGACATGTCTGGTGAGTATGCAGGCCATGGAAGAACTGGGACATTTTCAGCTTCCAGGAATTGTGTACAGATCATTGCGACATGGGGCAGTGCGTTATCATGCTGGAACATGAAGCGATGGCGGGGGATGAATGGCATGACAATGGGCCTTAGGACCTCATCACGATATCTCTGCATTCAAATTGCAAACGATAAAATGCAATTGTGTTCATTGTTCACTATGTTCACAACGTTGGTATCAGCAAACCGCTTGCCCACACGACGCCATTCATGCTGTCTGCCATCTGCCCGGTACAGTTGAAACCGGGGTTCATCCGTGAGGAGCACACTTCTCCAGTGTGCCAGTGGTCAACAAAGGTGAGCATTTGCCCACTGAAGTCAGTTACGTGCCAAACTGCGGTCAGGTCAAGGACCTGGTGAGGATGACTAGCACGCAGATGAGCTTCATTGAGACGGTTTCTGACAGTTAGTGTAGCAATCCTTCGGTTGTGCAAACCCACAGTTTCATCAGCTGTCCGGGTGGCTGGTCTCAGACAATCCCACAGGTGAAGAAGCCAGATGTGGAGGTCCGGGGCTAAAGTGGTTACACGTGGTCTACGGTTGTGTGGCCGGTTGGACGTACTGCCAAATTCTCTAAAACAACATTGGAGGCAGCTTATGATAGAGAAATGAACATTCAATTATCTGACAATAACTCTGTTGGACAATCCTGCCGTCTGCATGCCAATTGCACACTCCCTCAAATCTTAAAAAATCTGTGGCTTTGTGTTGTGTCCACAAAACTGCACATTTTAGAGTGGCTTTTTTATTCCAGGTGACTGCCTCGTGAAGCTGGTTGAGAGAATGCCAACATTGTGCAAAGCTGTCATCAAGGCAAGGGGTGGATATTTGAAGATTCTCAAATAAAAAATATTTTGATTTGCTTAACACTTTTTTTGGTTACTACATGACTCCATATGTGTTATTTCATAGTTTTGATGTCTTTACTATTTTTCGACAATGTATAAAATAGTAAAAACAAAGAAAAGCCCTTGAATGAGTTGGTGTTCTAAAACGTTTGACCGGTAGTGTACATATAACTAGGAATAAAGTGACAGATAATAGCAGCAGCATATGTGATGCAATGTTGATAAATATTCTAAATATATTACATTTGAATCAATGACCATTTTTATTGTGCTCTTAAGCAAATTAAGGACTTTATGTAAATAATTGCAAATATGCTTCTATTTGTTTTTTTTAAGAGCACTATCAAAAATACAATGTTTAGATTGGTATGTTCACAACATTAGGCTGTATAGAAAAAAAATGATTTTATGTGCCAAGGTAAAAGTGGAGTTGGCAATACTCAGTAGGGTCTCTAGAGAATCTATATATGGTGTTATTTCTTGGGGGACTGAGATCTAAATATCCAGCAGAACTTTCTACTCCAACCATTCCATTTACTGCAATGCAATACAATACAGTGAATGGATATGTGCCAAAGTAAAGGTGGGGTTGGGAATACTCAGTTGGGTGTGTAACACAGGAGGTTGGCAGTACCTTAATTGGGGAGAACGGGCTCGTGTTAATGACCGGAGCGGAATAGGTGGAATGGTATCAAATACGTGGTTTCCATGTGTTTGATGCCATTCTATTTGCCATTCCAGCCCTTATTATGAGCCATTCTCCCCTCAGTAGCCTCCTGTGGCCTGTAATATATATATTGTGTTATTTCTTGAGGTCCTGAGGTGTAAATACCCAGAAGCCCTTTCTACTCCACCCACTGCAATGCAATACACTACTACATGCCAAAAAATGTAATATTGGTTTATAGAGAAAAAATATGTGCTGAGGTAAAAGTGGGGTTGGGATTACTCATTATGTAAGGTCTGTAGAATCTTTATATGGTGTTATTTTATGGAGAACTGTGGTCTAAATCCCCAGCAGCACTTTAATACATTGCCCTATAAATACTACAATATTAAAAGTAAAATTATCCATACATTTTTTTTTCAAAGGTGGTAGCAAATCTGTGAGAGTTGAACTGCACTAGTGATAACAGCATACAATATTCCCAAAATGTTGCCCGTTTTTTGCAGGGGGACTCTTATTTTAACATTTAAATAATCTGCGATCGAGTTGGCATCATAATATCCTGCTGCTAGGAAAACGGTAATAAGGCAGAAGAACAAGAAGTACAGTTAAAGAGTTCTGATTGGAGGAAAGCAGAGCCACGTGCATTGTCATGGGATTTGATCATGTGATGACTATGTCCCACCCCTTCTTTCAAATCAGTTGTGTTTCGCTTTCAGGAATGTTTTTAAAAAGTCTGGGCCATCAGTGACAACAGTGTACGACACCAAAAGACACAACGCCAGCTTTGTATTTCTAAATAAGCTACACATGACATGGCTATAAAGTAAAGTTTAAAACAAAATTAATTCCAAAAACCATTGACCGTATTAAATCAGATCTGTCAAATGCTAACAAATGTAATACATGTTTTTATGCAATTACTGTCTAATAAAGTCAACATGAATTGAACAAATTGACCAGTGTCATAGCAGCATGAATCAAATGGTAGAATACTTCAAGTAGGCACATAGGCTACACTAAACTGTTTGATTAAATATATATATTTTTTTTTAATCATTCTCTATTGGCCAAACGAATGGTGCATTTTTTTCCCAGTACAATTTCCTACCTCTATATTGTCATTTGTGGAACTCCAGACCCATTTAAAGTTTTCCCATCTCACATCACATTCAATGACAGCCAGTACGAGCAAAACATAAAAATTACAAAATTCAAACCCAGTTAAAACCCACTTCCTTATCTCAAGATTGTTCACACAACAGAGCAGTAAATATACATGCTAACCCTGAGCTTACTGTTGTACTGTATACCTAATACATTACATTACTTTTGTAATCATTTCACTTCTGAAATGAAACCCATCACCCCTTAGTTTATTCTCTGACATGGAGGGGTCTGTGCGTGTAGGTTTAATGTAAGGGGTATATTTCAATTTTAGTCAGTTAGCAGACGCTCTTATCCAGAGCGACTTACAGTTAGTGCATTCATCTTAAGATAGCAAGGTGGGACAACCACATATCACAGGCATAGAATGTACATTTTTTCTCAAGTAAATAAATCAGTAGTCAGAGCTAGAACGGGAGGTGGCAGAATGGAGTTCTCAGGTTAGGGTGTAGGATTTGAGCATAGCCTGAAGGTAGGGAGGGGCAGTTCCTCTTGCTGTTCCGTAGGTAAGCACCATGGTCTTGAAGTGGATTTGAGCTTTGAGTGGAAGCCAGTGGAGTGTACGAAGGACTGGGGTGACAATAGAGAACTTGGGAAGGTTGAAAACCAGGTGCGCTGCAGTGTTCTGGATAAGTTGCAGGGGTTTGATGGCACAAGCGGGGTTTTCAACCTAGAACCAAGCCCTGGGGAACACCAGTAGTGAGAGTACGTGGTGCATCAGTAGTGAGAGTATGTGGTGCAGACACAGATCCTCTCCATGTCGCCTGGTAGGAGCGGCCTGCCAGGTAGGATGCAATCCAAGAATGTGCAGAGACGCCCAGCCCTGAGAGGGTTGAGAGGAGGATATGATGGTTCAGTGTCAAAGGCAGCAGATAGATCTAGGAGGATGAGAACAAAGGAGAGATAGTCAGCATTGGCAGTGCGGAAAGAAGAGCAGTCTCGGTTGAGTGACCTGTCTTAAAGCCTGACCTGTTAGGGTCAACAAGATTGTTCTTAGAGAAATAACAAGAAAATTGATCAGAGACAGCACGCTGAAGTGTTTTGGAATGAAAAGAAAGAAGGGATACAGGTCTATAGTTTTTGACGTCAGATGAGTCGAGTGTTGGTTTCTTGAGGAGGGGAGCGACTCAGGCCATTTTGAAGTCAGAGGGGACTCAGCCAGTAGTCAGGGATGAGTTGATGATGGATGTGAGGCACAGGAGAAGATCTCCAGAGATGGTCTGGAGAAGGGAGGAGGGGAACATGTCGAGTGTGCAGGTTGTTCTGTCGTCCAGACCTTACTAGTCGCAGGATGTCATAGAGAGGAGAGAGGAGGGAGTGAAAGGATGATAGGTCCTCCTGAAGTTTAGTTTTCCTCAATTTTCGTTCAGCTGCCCGTAGCCCTGTTCTGTAAGCTCGCAATGCATCACTCAGGCCACGGAGCAGTAGAGGAGGGTCGAGCCAGCCGGGAGGAAAGGGGGATAGTGCAAGTCATAGGAAAGGGAGGAGAGTAGGGTTGAAGAGGCAGAATCAGGAGACAGGAGGAATATGGATTTACCAGAAGGGTTAGGTAGACCAGGTGACATTTACAGGTGCAAACGCCCAGGTGTCAGGGTGTCCTATGTGCATCAGGTGCATCAGGTCTGAGTAGGGGGAGGAACTCCACTGGAAGGCAGGTACCTGGTCCCAAGTGGGTCCACTCGCTGCCAGGAAGCCAAACTCACGCCACAGCCCGTAGGACGTCACCTACATACACTCAAAGGTACACACCAAAAGGTACACACACAGCCAATTAGTGACACCTACAAGAAGCAGCTCACCTAACTCATACCTAGAGAAATAGAAAGTAGAAGTGGAGGATGGCCTTAACTTCATATCCGTTCCTCCATGTGGTCTCCGAAGGGATACGTTCCGTTAGTCGGGTTCAGGTCGGACCGGGCTGAGATGGTGTTCTCTCCATTAGCAGGCGGGTCACAGCCCTCACACCAAGACAACGGGTCATTCTTAAAGTTATTATACCTACAGAAAAAGAGGGGGGTAGGGAAGGGATATTCATACAGAGGCTATAAATGCACAGTGCATTCGGAAAGTATTCAGACCACTTAACTTTTTCCACATTTTTTTACGTTACAGACTTATTCTAAAATGGATTCTATATTTTTCCCCCTCCACCTACACACAATACCCCATAATGACAAAGCGAAAACAGGTTTTTATAAATGTATACACATTTATTTAAAAAATATATATCACATTTACATAAGTATTCAGACTCTTCGCTATGAGACTCGAAATTGAGCTCAGGTGCATCGTCTTTCCATTGATCATCCTTGAGATGTTTCTACAACTTTATTGGAGTCCACCTGTGGTAAATTCAATTTATTGAACATGATTTGTAACGACACACACCTGTTTATATAAGGTCCCACAGTTGACATTGCATGTCGAGAGCAAAAAAACTTTTTTGCTTTGTCATTTTGGGGTAATGTGTGTAGATTGATAAGAGAAAAAAAACGTTGAATCAATTTTAGAATAAGGCTGTAACGTAACAAAATGTGGAAAAAGTCCAGGGGTCTGAACACTTTCCGAATACAGCTGTAGGTAAGAATACAGCTGTAGGTAAGAATACAGCTGTAGGTAAGGATACAGCTGTAGGTAAGAATACAGCTGTAGGTAAGGATACTCGTGTATATAGGCCTAAATGCAGGTCTGTCCCTCTCCCTCCTGTGACATCTGGTGTAGAATCCTCTGACTGGAAGTGCGTACCTCATGAGGCGGACCATGGAGTCCATGTCTGTGATGTGTGATTGGTTCCTTCTGAAGATCTGGGCTCGAGGGTTCATGTCCAGAGAGAACCATGGACCAAACTGTTTAACCAGTTCTCGACAGCCACTGGCATTAAACACCTCCTCCTAGTACCTACACACACACACAGTGAGAGAGTGTGTGTCACACATACACAGGTTATTTTTGTTGTTGTTGATGAGAACAAACCTGAGAGACAGACAGACCTATTAGTAATATAGTCATTACTAGTGTGTGGTAGTTATATATTTGTTGTTATTGGTACTTACGGGATGTTATAACTGGACCAGTAACCTTTCTGCAGCAACTCCTGGGTTTTATCAGAGTGAACAACCAACCCACTACAGAACAGAACCACACACACACACACACTTATTGCTGTTATTGATAAATAGCCCGCTCACCACAGCAGGAAGAACACACAAAACCTTTCTCCAATGTGTGTGTGTGCTTGGGTTGTCGCGATACCAGGATCGCAGTACTACAATACCGGATTTTCTTTTGGCAAAACAAATGTTACTTTATGGTCCTTTAAAACCCTATTTTATGTAAAAATATGTGTGATATAGCTTGCAAAATAAACAAATGTGACTCTGGATAACAACATGAGGACTGTTTTCATCAAGAAATGAATTAAGGTTTTGTTTCTTTCCATTCCTAGTACCTTAACACTGGTATCGTGACCACCCGTGTGTGTGTTGACTCTTACGGGAGCTGCTCCAGTACAGTAAACAGCTGCTCCTTGGTCTCTGTCATCCCCGGAGTGAAATGCCTGTATTCCACTATCATCCACTGGTTATTATACCTAACACACGCACAGATACCTACAAGTGAGGGAATGCATTGATTCCAAAGGTAGACATTCTACGTGGTCTGGGGGTCTGTATTGAGGCCATTTGTGATGATTGATGAGACACTAGTTAGTATTTTAGGTTCCAGTGTAACTCCCCTCTGGTGAGTAACAGAGGCTGTTAACCGACAGACTATATATAGATATGCTAGAGATTGGCTAGAGAAGTAAAACATCTCAGAGACTGAGATAAGCTGTAGAAGACAGATTAAATAGCCCTAACCCTACAAATCAACATTAGTAACCTTTGATTTCTGGGGACTTTGGCCTGAGTCGGCGTCACTGATAAGTCCCACGCCTGCCTTCCCAGCAGAGTTGGCGTCAATTCGAATGTAGGAATTGAATTCAATAAATGAATTGGCCCTAACCCACGCCACAGAATGAATAATTTGAATTGAGTTTGAATTGAAGGAAGTAGAATTGAATTAAAACCAATTAAACTCAGACGTGAAATATGAAAGGCTCATTAATTTGACATATGCCACTTATTCATGCAAAGAATACACAATTTCAAATATTAGTTTGATTATAACTCAAAGATGTCAAACAATATTTTTCTTTGTCGTGAGATGTTTTTTTTCTTCAAAAATATAAAAACATTAAGGGAATTATGATTATTATAGATAACACACAACACAATCTTAGAATATTTCCAGACCAGTGTAATTATTTAAAATGGTTTTAGGAGAATGAGTTTAAAAAATTCAATGTTTCAACCTTATGCTACATGGTATTGGTAACCATACATTTTGTCAAAATAAACATTACTATTGTCACGTTCTGACCATAGTTCTTTTGTGTTTTCTTTGTTTTAGTGTTGGTCAGGACGTGAGCTGAGTGGGCATTCTATGTTGTGTGTCTAGTTTTCCCATTTCTATGTTTGGCCTGATATGGTTCTCAATCAGAGGCAGGTGTTAGTCATTTGTCTCTGATTGGGAACCATATTTAGGTAGCCTGTTTTGTGTTAGGTTTTGTGGGTGGTTGTTTCCTGTCTTCTGTCTATGCACCAGATAGGACTGTTTCGGTTTTTCACGTTTGTTGTTTTGGTATGTTGTAGTGTTCACGTTTATGGTCTTTATTAAACATGTTGAACTCTAACCACGCTGCATTTTAGTCCTCCTCTCCTTCAACGGAAGAAAACTGTTACAACTATGATGATGTGTAGAATAAATAAGCCATTTTAATTTCATTGAATTAAATTCTACTTCCTTTAATTCAAATTTAAATCAAATTCTGCTACTTTTGGGGGTGGCCAATTTCAAGAATTGAATTGGATATAAAGAGAAATTTGCAACTCAGTACAGAATTGACTTAACTCTGCTCTTCCCCGGAAAAAAAAAATCTCACTCGGGTCACCTGACCACTCGTGATGTTATTTTAACTTTACTTAATTCTTTAAAGGGATAGTTCCGTTCACTCTTCATCTCCTAGTGTCTTTTAAATGGACAGTTAAATATCTTGTTGAGGGTTTGTTTTCGGATCTCCAGCTCTGAAATGACAGGACTGGCGAGATAACCAACATGGTAGACATCCATAGGTCAATGAGAGTCTACAGGAAGAAAAAGAAAATGCCGCCCAGATGGCCTGCAGAGAGACATGTCTACCTGTTGTGTTTGCTGAAAATCTCTGCCCACTCCTTGCCGGATGCAGCCAGCCTATTGGCTACGATGTTCCTCAGCCACTCCATCACTGCTCCGGTTGGTTGAACAAATTTCCAGAGGGCGGGGTTACTGTTGTCAATGCTTGTCTCCAAGGTAACCTGTGGAGGGAAATCTTTAAAAAATAAATACTACACACACACATATACTATGTACACACATATTACACAAAGCTCTCATCAGCCCGGTGCTAAGGATGTAGAAGTCATCTCCAGAGAAAATGGACCCTGGGTAGGAGGAGAAGGCCTGGGTTCCGCCAGGGATCGGATCACTGTCTGAGAACAACAGAACACAGAAATAAAACTCAGAACCATAAAATATAGAACTCTGAACCACATAACTTTCCCAGTGTTCACAAGCAGAGTTTCCAGGAGTGCTTCATTAAGAGTGTGTATGTTAGGGGGGAAAGGGGAGACGTTAGTTAACTTATCCTTATGAGAGTTCTAGGGGTCAAAGGTTACATGTAGGAGAGACATGGTAGGCGAACTGGTACTTCTTTAAGATGCGCAGCATGGCCTGGTAAATGTTCCAGGTATCATGAGACACCAGCAGATCCTTGTTGCCAGGCAATAGCTTGATGAGGGCGGAGCAGGAGCCAGAGCCCAGTGTCCGTGATTGGCTAGATTTGTTTAGGTCTCCCTCAAGATCCACCAGGCCTCCTCCCATCTGGAAAAGTCTGAATAGCCCACAGAGACGTGTGACAGCATGGGCAGTGCCATTGAGGCCATCTCCATTTTGAAGTAGTACATTTTCTTATTTGTTACGATTGGCTGATCGCTCCTGATGACCTGGTTGCACATGACTCCAGCAGCGTCACCAGGAGGGATCAGCCAATGAAGTTGGAAGTCCCACTAAGTTGACTACATTAAAATGGCGGAAGCTCTCAATAGCTCTGGCCATGCTAAAATGGCCTTTTGGCCACTAGATGCCTCTATCATTCTCTATGGGATAGCCACAGAAAAATAGAGGTTTTGGTCATAGCTGTATAGCAAGGTGCACTTGATTTAGCTCACCCTAAAATAAATCCCCATTGGAACCTCTCACATTATTCCTGAAATGGGTACTCTTGGTGATTAAAATCAGGGGTGCTTACAGAAACTCACTGCTGCGCTGATCTCATAGAGAATGATAGAGGACTCTTCTTTGTATCTGTCCAATTATGCAGTCTGTGAGTGGACGGGCAGGACCATTGAGGCCATTTCCATTTTGAAGTAGTCAATTTTCTTCTTCTACTACTTCTATGAGTTTGTAAACAAACTGAAAGGGTGCATGCCACTTGCAGTGTGTTGTTTGAACAGATAAAGCTAAGATTGGCGATTTACTGCCACCTGCAGTTATGGAATGTTTGCTCACAAGTATTATTCATTGGCTGACCCCTCCTGATGACCTGGATGGAATTATGTGATGGAATTAAGTCCCACCCAGTTGACTACTTCAAAATAGTTTAAGTCCTGAATGGCGCTGCCCATGCTAAAATGGCTTTTGGGCACTAGAGTCCTCTATCATTTTCTATGGGGGAACTCTAACCCATCAGAGGTCACAGACCACACTTACAGGAAGCGGAAGGGGTTGAGAGTGAAAGGGCCTCTGGGAAATGACAGCTGATCATTGTAGCCATCTTTCAGACCTTTCAGCTGCAGCAACACCAACCACACCTAAGCGAGAGAAAGTCTAAATACAAAACGTCCTCTACTAAGGCGTTCTTATTAGATCCCAAGTGTGTACTGAATGATAAACTCTAGTAAGTTATTTACTGTTTAGACACAGAGAAAAAGGAGTAGATACTTGGTGATTTAGCACATTGGCTGACACAGACTCAGCAAATACCTGGTGCCAGTAGGGATAGTGTGGATGCTCCTCTATCTGCTGTCTGACCCACTGCAGGTTGGTGGTGATGTAATCCTTCAGTCTGTGACAGAATCCTGACTCAAATGTAAATGGACTGCAGTACCCCATAAGTGTGTTCATCCAGTGCTTATAGATCAGCTATGACACAAACACACAAATAGATGAACTATAGATTTGGGTCGTGTTCCCCTGTTCAGATGTTGCATGGATCAACCAATGGTTGCTGTGTCATCGATTGTGCCGTTGGGCAGCAGACTGCTCTAATGTTTGTAAGATCTGGCATTTGTCAGCAATGTCAACAATGTCTGAGCAAGGGAACATGACCTTAGACCCCACTACCCCAGCAGGGTTAGGTTGACTGTCTCTCTACCTTACCTCAGAGCTGACTGCAGCTTCAACGGCCCCGGCAGCGTACACTTGGATGCTATCATTATAGCGCCCGCTAGTGGTCACTTCCAGATATGACCAGCTGAGGGAGAGAACACTTAGTGAATATACATACAAATGTATTTGGGTAAGGAGTTCTACCCTGATCACAACCTGACTTGCTAGGAAAGTCTTTGGGTGTCTACTCCAAACTAAGGGTATGAAAACGGGGTCGCAGACAAATTTCCACCCCCCAAAAATTGTATATATGTTCTGTGGACCATGGCGTGATCTGTCAGGCAAGTGAATCACAATTAATTAAATGTTTGTATAGAATCTGTGGTTGGCTATCTATCCATCTAACTTGTACAAAGAAGTCTGGATGGCTAACTGTCTCAACGTTACTCTGGCCGTGTCCACAAATCATTTATTGAAATGCTTCAGTGACTTGTCCGCATCTTCTTCAGTTTTGAAGCACACAAATCAGAATTTGTGAACTTGCCATCCTTAGTAAACTTCATGCTGCAGTGTTTCAACGTTCTGATTGGCCAAAGTGATCAAGCCTCTGACGGGCCTCCGCAGTGCACACCAATGACGTACATTATAAAAACCCTGTACTGCTGATGCTATGTATTGGCCATTGAGAGGCTTTGAAGCCACCGGTCGGCCATATTGGCACTCCCTAGAAGGAGCAGTCCTCCATAGGAATTAATAGATTGAGTGAATCTATTGTAGCACAAAATAAAAATTCAATGATGTCATCATTTCCTCAAAGTTTGTACTGACCAATGAGGTATATAAACCCTGGATTACTGATGTATTGTATTGGCAAAGATTATGGATATACTGTACTGACAACATAGTTTGTTTGTGTTTTTTTTTAACCAGGCAAGTCAGTTTTAAGAACAAATTCTTATTTACAATGACGGCCTTCTCCGGCCAAACCTGGACAATGCTGGGCAAATTGTGTGCCACCCTATGCGACTCTCAATCACGGTCGAATGTGAAGCAGCCTGGATTCGAACCCTAATAATGGGAGTCGTTGTCCACAAAGAGGCACAGCGGGCTGTCTAGCTCCCGCCTATCCTTTCTTTGGATTGGTGGATACATCTCATTATTGTAATCCTTTTTTGAATATTCGATGAGGGTTCAAGATTTGTAATAATAATTGTAAGTGATGAGTAGGACTATAAGACATAGGCAACAGATCTTGGTTGTGTTATGTTAAGCGATTGGAGTGCCCTTCGTGTTGCTGAAAGGACAGCGCCAGAATCGTGCAATGATATTAAAGTTCAACCAACTTGTGGTGCTGAAGGATAGCTCTGCCATTCGGCCAGTTCAGGAACAAACAACATAGGCCTACGACTAAGTGGTTTTTGCCTTTAGATTTCGAGAAAATTAACAACTAAGGAAGAATATATAAATTCTCCCATTGACTTGTCTAACCCCAAACACAGTCTTGGTCTGCTTCGCAAGCGTTCCTGGAAGTCTTGTTATGTTGCACCTCTTTCTATTTAGAAACTCTGTGCTTCAGCCTTCAAAAAGTCCGAAAGATGTATGTTGTGCTGTGCATTCTCATTCATAGGTTGAATTCACATCATTGGCTGTCCATGGGAAACTGTAGGCTAAATTACGTATATTTCATGCAACGTACCATAACAACATCTATAATCTATTGTTAAATTGGGAAAAGTCCAGCCTGAACAGGGACTTGAACCCTGGAACCTCAGATTAAAAAGCTGATGCTCTTCCACAGTTCTTCACCGATGTAAAATTAGTTTTATATTCAACATTCAACAGACATTCGCAAAATTATTTAAAATGCATATAATTCTATTATCTGCAATAACCTTTTCATAGATTGTTTTAGAGACATTAAACAAAATGCTAATTATTCTAAAAGGCCCGCTTTCCTAACCTTTGATTTGCATGAAAATTAAAGTGTTGATTTGATAGAAATGCATCTAATCATAAAAAAATGCTTTTAAATATCTTGTTCCAATAACTTTTTCACAGATTGTCATAGAACATTAAACAAAATGCTAATTGCAAAATGCTAATGATTCATTACACCGATTCTAATGCAAAACGTTCCATCAGTTGCAAAACGTGACGTAAAAAAATGTTGGGTTCTTAAACGGAAGTTGTAGTTCATTTTAATTGTATGGTTTCCACTCGTTGCCATCGTTCTATAACAGCTCAATGGTTGCCATTCCAACTTGAATAATCTACGAAGTGTTTGGCACAAACTGCACATCTAAAAAGTTGATTATTCTGTGGTCTAGTGGAGTGAAGTCCGCAGGGTTCCTTCCAACTTCTTCCTGCTGCTTTTTTTTAAGAGACATGAGTGAACTATGACATCCGTTTAAAAAACTAAACGGAGCTGAACAGCGTTTGGAGTAAATGGTTTCTTTTGCTAAATGTTTTGCAACATACGAATCGTTTTGAAATATAATTAGTGTAATGACACCCCTGGCCTACTTAAACAACCTTTCATTTACATAAAAATGTGTGTTGATTTGATAGAAATACATCAAATCATTTAAAAAAATGCATTTAAATCTCTTGTTTGCAATAACTTTTTCATGGATTGTCATAGAAACATTAAACAAAATGCAAATTATTCTAAAAAGGTCTGGCTTACTTTCACAACCTTTTATTTGCATAAAAAAGCGTTGTTTTGAAAGAAATATTTCAAAATATAAAGAATGCATTTCAATGTCTTATAAAATATTTTATCCGAAACGTAATAGAAGCATCAAACAAAATGGAAGTGATTTTAAAAACATGTGGCCTTATTTCATAATGTTTGATTTGCATAAATAGTCGTGTTGATTTTGTCCGTGTAGAAAGCATATTTTCTGTTTGATTGAGGTCAACCATGAAATTAATTTTACAGTCAACAGAGAAGATCCTTGACAAAGAAAATTCTAGGGAGAATCTCAATTGAATACTCCTCGCGACACCTCCTTCTCAAAACCCATTGTACGAGAAAGCCAGAGGTCCCGTCCCTCTGACTTTCTCCTCCAATGGGTTTTGAGAAAAAGCCGGTAGTAATGTAATTGATATTCTCCCCTACTAGACTCTGCTAGCTAGCCAGTTAGCTGTTGACTGATATTATTTTTGAGTTCCAGGAATCAACGGAGACGCTCATAAAATATAGCTAACCATTGCTTAGTTTACTAAATTGACTAGCTAGCGACGCACAATTTCATTGTGATAGGAATTGCATAGGCATTTGCAAGCTAGCTACATTAGCCAGGATAACATGTATGTCGTAGTGAATTATACACGAAGGTTACAGACCCTAGCATTTAATCTAATGCCTTCGTGCTACCACCAAGGCGTCACAAGAGTTTCCATAACGTCACAGGACCGAAAATCCAAGCAAAACTTTAGCTGCTTTCGTTGGACTCATCTGATAACTTTAGTACATCAATATAGTACCCGAATTAGCAACTCTAAGGTAGGCTAACTAGCTAGCTAATGTACAGTACAGCATATCGTACACATGTGGACTGTGGTTGCAGTTTCTTGTTGTATTGCCCATGTTACTTTTCAATCCTAGGTGCCCAGGGTAGCAACATGGGAGCCTGTATTGGAGAACCAGCTACCCCCAGTTAGTATACTGTACTTTGTTAATGAAGTGATTTTTATTAGCTTGTATATTAAGCCAGATCAAATGGCTAACTGTTAGTGACATTGATAAGTTCTAACATCTAATAAGCATTTTCTTACAGCCGTGCCAAGTTCCTGTAGACCTTGTTGACAAATTGGAGCGACTAGCCCTGGTGGATTTCCGCAATCAGGAGGGGCTGGCCTGTCTGGAGAAAGCCATCCGATTTGCAGATCAGCTCCATGTTGTTGACACAGATGGGGTTGACCCGATGGATTCAGTTCTGGAGGAAAGGTTAGACTCGGGCCAGGCAGATCCTGAAGCAGCCCCTAGCACTTCAGTGTTTGATCTGAAGGAATTGGGTAGTGGTAAGCCATTGGAAGTGTTTAATGGAAGGCTTGGTGGAGCAATCACATTTTGCTTACTGCCCTATCCAATTGCTTCAGATCTACAAAGACTGGGTAATTTTTGAAGAGGGAACCAATAGTTACCTACCTAACCTTAAGGTGACTTGTTTAGTCTCACAGATTGAAACCCCTCTGTTCTGTAGGGCACTGTATCTGAGGGAGGATGCGGTGGCAGAGGGGGACTGTGCAGAGGAACTGCTCCAGCTCTCCAAAAACACAGTGGAGGAGTACTTCGTGGCACCGCCAGGTGAGTATCTTGGCTACTGTTTTATCAGCTCATGAATTAGTTACTATCATTGTTCATTCTGAAGGTGGCAGTACCCCATTTTGTATATCATGAAACTTAAATGGCTCTTTTCACTGCAGGTAACATTCCACTCCCGAAGAGAGAGGAGAGAGCTGCCATGTTTAAGCACTCCGAGTTCTGATTCAAAGTATGTGCTCCGACTTTGCTGACAGCTAAATTTGACTGGTTTGACTGGTTTTCCCACCCATGTATCTTAAGATGAATGCACTAAGGAGCTCTGGATAAGAGCATTTGCTAAATTAATGACTGGATACTGTATTTCATTTGACAGACCTCTGCAAAGAAATGCATGGCTAAATGATAAAGATTGACCAACCATCAAGAGGGTCAGGGCTTGGCATGTATTAAGGCACCTTCAAACCAGACAAACTGAAGCTAAATCAAAGAAAGATCATCCAGTGTTGTTGATCTGTGTGTGTACTCCATGTATGCACTGTATTCTCTGAACAATATGTAGTGTCATTATGTTGAAAAAGCAGAACCATAACTCCCAATGGTACATACTTTGTGGGTGCTCTGCAAATGATTATCAAGGACTAAAGAGGCAACCAATGAATGTACAATTCATGCATTCAGGAACAAATAAACATACTAAGAGTCCTCACTTTATTTGAAAAAAATAACACTTTTTACAAAGATTATTTTGAGAACGGGGCAGGAGAAAGAAATAATTTCATTCTCACGTAAAATAAAAAAGAGGAACAAAATTGAGAACACTTGCGAGGCAACCATCTACAAGGCAGGGCAGGCTAGACAGGCTCTTACAGAAACATGATAAAAATAAAAAATAAACTACATTAAAGAGCTGTATTATGTTGTATTCCTCTAGTATGCAGTCTCCTTCACAAATATCCCTAACCAGCCATATCCTAGGTCTGAGAATGAATCAATGAGAATGTGAGGCAAATGCAGATCTACCCATCCGCTCTGTCTACACCATTTAAAAAGTCCTCTGGAGACAGTCCTCATAGTGGAATGCACATGACATACTTAAAAAGCAACACAAAATAAAGTAATCGCCAGTCTTGGCGCCCTCCTGTAGGTAGACTATCGGTAGTGACGAGGGGGTGGGCTGCGGCTTGATGGGCTACGGTGTGCTGCAGAGGGGCGACGTGGAGGGGGCTATGGCGAGACAATCTACGAGCAGGGGGCGACTGATAACGAGGGGGTGGAGAGCCGCGACCTTGATAAGCGGGGGAGTACCGTCCCCTGGATCTGGAACGGGACCGCGAGCGTCCTCTGCTGCCCCCCATCTCTCCATGGACTCGGATAGATGAAGTCTCCCCCTGAAAGATGTCCATGTCAGAGAATGTCCTGAAAACGCATTCTTAAACACTGTATAGCTGAGGATCTGAGTGTTTAGTTACCTGGTGTGATCTGAACTCTGTCCTGTCCAGGCGCCGCATGGCATACTCCATGTCCTCTCTGCGCAGGAACTCCACCACCCCTTCACCATCCCGCTGAACATCTGTGAAACAAACATCTCCAGCCTCCCTCATGTGATCTTTCAAGTCTTGCCAGCTCCCAGTCGGAGGCAGGCCTGTGGGAACAGAGACCAAAACATTGAGAACTTTGGCCTTTCTAGGCAACGCTCAACAATACCAGTGTACATCTAACCTGCTGTAAATGGAAGGAAGAGGAGCTTTGAATAAAAAAAACAAAAGCACAGACTTTATCAACTTACCAGTCACAATAACTCTGAACTCTGATCTCCGAGTAGGAGGCCCAAACCTCCCTTTAGGACCACCAGGACCTCCGTCCCCACTCCCTCGACCACTACCACCCATAGAACCGTTGAATTTAGAGGAGGCAGAGCGAGGGTGCTCAACGCGAAGCTTGCAGTCTCCAAATCCATAACCATTCCTCCCATAGACTGCATCCTCGGCATCCCTGATACATAAGGACATGTCAATTTGATTAACACATTGCATATGTGAGTTAGTCTATCTATCTTAGCTTCCCACTGGTGGAACGAGCTTCCCCCTAACATCAGGACAGCAGAGTCCCTGCTCATCTTCCAAAAATGTCTGAAACCCTACCTCTTCAAAAAGTATCTTACATAAACTAGATAAGACTTTTCCACTTCACAATAACAGCACTTACAGTTGAACAGGGCAGCGAAGTCCCTGCTAGAGCAGCCCCGGTCAACTGTAAGTGCTGTTATTGTGAAGTGAAAACAATAGGTCCATCTATGAGTGGAAGGGGAGAGAGGGGTAGAGGTGTTTGTGGGGGAGAGTTGGGATGGGGCGAATATGCATCTGTTGACTGACAAACAAAACGCAGATTTGGCTTATTATTACGCACAATTCATCAACTGTGGGAATTAATTAAGATATACAGACACCTACTCATTCCAGGGGTTTCCTTTATTTTGACTATTTTCTACATTGTAGAATAATAGTGAAGACATCAAAACTATGAAATAACACATGGAATCATGTAGTAACCAAAATAGTGTTAAATCAAAATATATTTTATATTTGAGATTCTTCAAAGTAGCCACCCTTTGCCTTGATGAATCATGCCTTCATGGTCGAATTGCTGCAAAGAAACCACTACTAAAAGAACGCCAATAAGAAGAGACTTGCTTGGGCCAAGAAACACAAGCAATGGACAGACCGTTGGAAATGTGTCATTTGGTTGGATAAGTCCAAATTTGAGATTTATGGCTCCAACCACTGTCTTTGAGATGCAGAGTAGGCAAAAGGATGATCTCTGCATGTGTGGTTCACACCGTGAAGCATGGAGGTGGTGGTGTGGCGGTGCTGTGCTGGTGACACTGTCAGTGATTTATTTTGAATTCAATGCACACTTAAACCGCATGGCTACCACAGCATTCTGCAGCGATACGCAATCCCATCTGGTTTGCACTTAGTGGGACTATCGTTTCTTTTTCCAACAGGACAATGACCCAAAACACACCTCCAGGCTGTGTAAGGGCTATTTGACCAAGGAGAGCAATGAGTGCTGCATCAGATGACCCGACCTCAACCCAATTGAGATGGTTTGGACCGCAGAGTGAAGGAAAAGCAGCCACCAAGAGCTCAACATATGTGGTAACTCCGTCAAGACAAAAAGCATTCCGGGTGAAGCTAGTTGAGAGAATGCCAAGAGTGCAAAACTGTCAAGGCAAAGGGTGGCTACTTTGAAGAAACTCATTTTGATTTAACACTTTTTTGGTTACTACATGATTCCATGCATGTTATTTCATAGTTTTAAACGGCTTCGCTATTCTACAATGTAGAAAACAGTACAAATAAAGAACCCTTGAATTAGTTTTACTGCTATTTTATGTACATACACACATTGATCAAAAATATAAACGCAACATGTAAAGTGTTGGTCCCATGTGTCATGAGCTGAAATAAGATCCCAGAAATGTTCCATATGCGCAAAAAAGCTCATTTCTCTCAAATTATGTGCACAAATTTGTTTACATCCCTGTTAGAGAGCATTTCTCCTTTGCCAAGATAATCTATCCACCTGACAGGTGTGGCATATCAAGAAGCTGATTCAGCATGATCATTACACAGGTGGACCTTGTGCTGGGGAAGGTAAAAGGTTACTAAAATGTCCAGTTGTCACAACAATGCCACAGATATGTCAAGTTTTGAGGGAGTGTGCAATTGGCATTCTGACTGCAGGAATGTCCACCAGAGCTGTTGCCAGAGAATTTAATGGTAATTTCTCTGCCATAAGCTGCCTCCAACAGTTTCAGAGAACTTGGCCGTATGTCCAACCGGCCTCACAACCACGCCAGCTCAGGACCTCC
The DNA here is from genome assembly GCF_034236695.1 of Oncorhynchus nerka. Lineage (NCBI taxonomy): Eukaryota > Metazoa > Chordata > Actinopteri > Salmoniformes > Salmonidae > Oncorhynchus > Oncorhynchus nerka. The sequence continues at coordinate 35,484,247 of NC_088422.1, read as the reverse complement.
ACATCCGGCTTCTTCACCAGCAGGATCGTCTGAGACCAGCCACCCGGACATCTAATGAAACGGAGGAGTATTTATTTCTGTAATAATGCCCGTTTATGGGAGGGGAAACTAATTGGCTGGGCCTGGCACCCATGGCTGCGCCCCTGCCCAGTCATGTGAAATCCATAGATTTGGGCCGAATACATTTATTTTAATTAACCGATTTCCTTATTTATCACCCTTTCCTATATGAACTAAAGTAAAATCATAGAATTTGTTGCATTCATATTTTTGTTCCATATATATACACTGCTCCAAAAAATAAAGGGAACACTTACAACACAATATAACTCCAAGTCAATCACACTTCTGTGAAATCAAACTGTCCACTTAGGAAACAACACTGATTGACAATACATTTCACATGCTGTTGTGCAAATGGAATAGACAACAGGTGGAAATTATAGGCAATTAGCAAGACACCCCCAATAAAGGAGTGGTTCTGCAGGTGGTGACCACAGACCACTTTTCAGTTCCTATGCTTCCTGGCTGATGTTTTGGTCACTTTTGAATGCTGGCGGTGCTTTCACTCTAGTGGTAGCATGAGACGGAGTCTACAACCCACACAAGTGGCTCAGGTAGTGCAGCTCATCCAGGATGGAACATCAATGCGAGCTGTGGCAAGAAGGTTTGCTGTGTCTGTCAGCGTAGTGTCCAGAGCATGGAGGCGCTACCAGGAGACAGTACATCAGGAGACGTGGAGGAGGCCGTAGGAGGGCAACAACCCAGCAGCAGGACCGCTACCTCCGCCGTTTTGCAAGGAGGAGCAGGAGGAGCACTACCAGAGCCCTGCAAAATGACCACCAGCAGGCCACAAATGTGCATGTGTCTGCTCAAACGGTCAGAAACAGACTCCATGAGGGCCCGACGTCCACAGGTGGGGGTTGTGCTTATAGCCCAACACTGTGCAGGACGTTTGGCATTTGCCAGAAAACACCAAGATAGGCAAATTTGCCACTGGCACCCTGTGCTCTTCACAGATGAAAGCGGGTTCACACTGAGCACATGTGACAGACGTGACAGAGTCTGGAGACGCCGTGGAGAACGTTCTGCTGCCTGCAACATCCTCCAGTATGACCGGTTTGGCGGCGGGTCAGTCATGGTGTGGGGTGGCATTTCTTTGGGGGGCCGCACAGCCCTCCATGTGCTCGCCAGAGGTAGCCTGACTGCCATTACGTACCGAGATGAGATCCTCAGACCCCTTGTGAGACCATATGGTGGTGCGGTTGGCCCTGGGTTCCTCCTAATGCAAGACAATGCTAGACCTCATGTGGCTGGAGTGTGTCAGCAGTTCCTGCAAGAGGAAGGCATTGATGCTATGGACTGGCCCGCCCGTTCCCCAGACCTGAATCCAATTGAGCACATCTCCGACATCATGTCTCGCTCCATCCACCAACGCCACGTTGCACCACAGACTGTCCAGGATGCTTTAGTCCATGTCTGGGAGGAGATCCCTCGGGAGACCATCCGCCACCTCATCGGGAGCTGGCCCAGTTGTTGTAGGGAGGTCATACAGGCATGTGGAGGCCACACACACTACTGAGCCTCATTTTGAGTTGTTTTAAGGACATTACATCAAAGTAGGATCAGCCTGTAGTGTTGTTTTCCACTTTAATTTTGAGCGTGACTCCAAATCCAGACCTCCATGGGTTGATAAATTTGATTTCCATTGATAATTTGTGTGATTTTGTTGTCAGCACATTCAACTATGTAAAGAAAAAAGTATTTAATAAGAATATTTCATTCATTCAGATCTAGGATGTGTTATTTTAGTGTTCCCTTTATTTTTTTGAGCAGTGTATTTTTTAGTAACTAGATACGGTACGAGGCAAAGGCATTAGAAATGTTGTTGGCTGTGATTCTGGGTTTAAAGGATAGGCCCCTCTCTCTTAAAGGCCCTAGGATCCATGTGTACAAGGGTGGTTAGCCAGTCACTGGGACGACGACCCAACTTGGAATGGGGGAGGTTGTAGCGGGTGGAGTATAGGAAGACAATTAGAGGCATACTTAGTTGCAGCTACAGTATCCTTAACAGTGCAAATATCATTGTATAGCTATATGGACACTCAATTATCATGGTACGTTTACAAACATTATTATGATAAGTATAATCAAAACCTGTATCTCATTATGGTAAGTGGTGAAAGGTATAGCTAGTAGTAATTGTAATGGCTTAGCAGATAAGAAAATAATCCGTATTTATCTGGATAAAAGAAGGAATGTAATATATTGTTTACAGGAAACTCATTCGACACCTTTAGATGAAGTTGTTTGGAAAAAGGACTAGGGGGAATATTTATCTCCCACGGGAAAATAAATTCAAAAGGGGTGATATGAATTAATCATTTTGATCAGAATGTGCAAACTGTTCAAACAGATCCTCAAGGAAGGTGGATCCTTCTAAATATGCTATTGGACCATTAACATACTTGGCTCATTAATCTATATGTTCTAAATAATGATCCAGGCTTCTTTGAAAATATATAACAATTTATCGAGTTAACAAGCAATACGACTCAGTTATTATGGTTGGAGATTAAAATACGGCTTTAGGTACCTCGATGGCCCATAAAAAGGTAATCGCACTACAAATTATCACCCTCATGCACTTAAGGAAATCACAAATATTATGGATATATTGGAACTAGTCAATATATGGAGGCTTAAATATCCTGACCTAGTGAGATATACATGAAAGAGGCTCAATTAAGTTGGTTGTCTACACTGTCATTTTCTCTGGCACCAAAAGTTTAAGTGTTGATGGGGAGAGAATGCGGTCAGACCGTCAAATAATTGGTGTACAGATTAATCATACAGAATATCCACGAGAGTGGGGATATTGGAAATGGAATCAAAGCCTACTGGATGACAACTTTTTTCTAACCAAGAATTTATAAGACTTTATTCTACATAACATAGGTACTAGAGGTCGATACCGATTATTGGAGAACAAAAAAATAAATAGATTAATTGGCCGATTTTTTTTTACTTGTATGTAATAATGACAATTACAACAATACTGAATCAACACTTATTTTAACTTAATATAATACATCAATAAAATCAACTTAGCCTCAAATAAATAATGAAACATGTTCAATTTGGTTTAAATAATGCAAAAACAAAGTGTTGGAGAAGAAAGTAAAAGTGCAATGTGTGCCATGTAAGAAAGCTAACGTTTAAGTTCCTTGCTCAGAACATATGAAAGCTGGTGGTTCCTTTTAACATGCGTCTTCAATATTCCCAGGTAAGAAGTTTTAGGTTGTAGTTATTATAGGAATTATGGGACTCTCTCTATGCCATTTGTATTTCATTAACCTTTGACTATTGGATGTTCTTATAGACACTTTAGTATTGCCAGTGTAACAGTATAGCTTCCATCCCTCTCCTCGCTCCTACCTGGGCTCGAACCAGGAACACAACGACAACAGCCACCCTCGAAGCAGAGCAAGGGGAACAACCACACCAAGTCTCAGAGCGAGTGACCTTTGAAACGCTATTAGCGCTCACCCCGCTAACTAGCTAGCCATTTCACATCGGTTACACCAGCCTAATCTCGGGAGTTGATAGGCTTGAAGTCATAAACAGAGCAATGCTTGAAGCATTGCAAAGAGCTGCTGGCAAAACACACTAAAGTGCTGTTTGAATGAATGCTTACGATCCTGCTGGTGCCTACCACCGCTCAGTCAGACTGCTCTATCAAATTATAGACTTAGTTATAACATAATAACACACAGAAATACGAGCCTTAGGTCATCAAGACGTTTAATCTTTCAGTGAAATACGGAACCGTTCCGTATTTTATCTAACGGGTGGCATCCATAAGTCTAAATATTGCTGTTACATTGCACAACCTTCAATGTTATGTCATAATTACGTACAATTCTGGCAAACTGTTACATATACACTGACTGTGTGCAATGAACGCAAGAGAAGTGATACAATTTCACCTGGTCAATATTGCCCGCTAACCTAGATTTTTTTTAGCTAAATATGCAGGTTTAAAAATATATACTTCTGTGTATTGATTTTAAGAAAGGCATTGATGTTTATGGTTAGGTACACATTGGAGCAACGACAGTCCTTTTTCGCGAATATGCATCGATTATATGCAACGCAGGACACACGCTAGATAAACTAGAAATATCATCAACCATGTGTAGTTAACTAGTGATTATGATTGATTGTTTTTATAAGATAAGTTTAATGCTAGCTAGCAACTTAACTTTGCTTACTGCATTCGCGTAACAGGCAGGCTCCCTCGTGGAGATGGTTAGAGCGTTGGACTAGTTAATTGTAAGGTTGCAAGATTAAATCCCCGAGCTGACACTGTGAAAAAAAAAATATGTCGTTCTGCCCATGAACAAGGCAGTTAACCCACCGTTCCTAGGCAGTCATTGAAAATAAAAATGTGTTCTTAACTGACTTGCCTAGTTAAATAAAGATTAAATAAAAGGTGTAAAATAAAATATATTTTTTTTATCGGGCAAATCGGTGTCCAAAAATACCCATTTTCGGTTGTTATGAAAACTTGAAATCGGCCCTATTTAATCAGCCATTCCGATTAATCGGTCGACCTCTAATAGGTACAGGAGATCACCTTTAAGGTATGGGACACTTTTAAATGTGCCTTCAGGGCCAGAATAAGTTAGAGGAAAATAAATGGAGGAACTTATTCAAAAAAGATCAAGTGTAATACATTATACAAACAAGGTGAACTGGATGGAATATGGGGAAAAATGCACCAACTAATTTTTTCATAGTCAACATAGAAATGCTACCAAAATTATTTACAGAAACTTGTTACAAATGATTTTCTGAAAGAGGAGGCAAAGTACTTTAAGCATGTTTTCATTTCAGGTTCCTCAATCTCTACCAACTGAAGTTAATTGTAAGGATTTGTTTCTATTAATAGTGTAAAAATGAATAGCTGTATAGAAAGACTCACGTGAAGGAACTTCAAGATGCAATTAAAGCCTTCAAGTCAGGGAAAACATCAGGGTTGGTCCTTTAACATGATTGTGAAAGTCTGATTTCACAATTACTGAAACAGGACCCCATGTGGCAAATATCCAGTCTACCTAAAAAGCTGGAGACCCCTTACACTTCAGTGTTGTGATGCCAAAATTCTAGCAAAATGTTTAGTGCTCAGAATTCAAAAGGTATTGTTGAATATTATGTATCCTAATCAGACAGGTTTTTACATGGGCGATACATTGGAGATAAAGTACTGGAAACAATCGAACACTTAAAAAATATATAGGAAACCAGGCCTGGTATTCATTGCAGATTTTGAAAAGGACTAGAATGCATTGTATAAGAGAATCTCCTATACAATGAGTTATGTATAGTAACCCCGGGTGTAAAATAGTAAACATGGCTGCTTCTCATAAAGTATTCAACTGTCAAGAGGAGTAAAACAAAGCTGTCCATTATGGCCATAGAAACGTTAGTTATTAAAAATCAGATCCACCAGTAATATGAAGGGACTAGACATCCAGGGGTCATTGTACGCAGACGACTCATGTTTTCTTTTAAATCCACAATATGGATCCCTCCACAGCCCCAGAGGACCTAGATAATGTCTTTAACCTCTCTGGACAATAAGTGTACACACTACGTATTGGATCACTAAAAAAATACTACTTTTACATTACAGTGTAGTTTACCATTAAAATGGTCTGACGGTAAAGTGGACATAGTCTGTCATATTGCGAAATAAATAAATTCTATACATTTTCATAGAAAGTTAGCAAAAATAAACAAGATCTTGCTTCCATGGAAAGGTAAATACTTGTCTACAGTACTTTCAGAAAGTATTCAGTCCCCTAGACTTTCCCCACATTTTGTACAGCCTTATTCTAAAATTGTTTAAATTACACTTCTTCCTCAAATCTACACACTACACCATTTAAGAATAAGAGGCCACTGTGTTCTTGGGGACTTTCAACGCTGCAGATATCGTTTGGTACCTTTCCCCCAGATCTGTGCCTCGACACAATCCTGCCTCAGAACTCTAAGGACAATTCCTTTGACTTGAATTTCATTTACTTTTTTGATTGAACCTTTATTTACCTAGGCAAGTCATTTAAGAACTAATTCTTATTTACAATGATGGCCTACCCTGGCCAAACCCTAACGACGCTGGGCCAGTTGTGCGCCGCCCTACAGGATGCACCCAAGCTCGATTTCGAGTCTCATAGCAAAGGGTCTGAAAATGCGATTTTTTTTTATTTTATACATGCACATTTGCAAAATATTCGACAAACTTATGTTTGCTTTGTCATTGTGGGGAATTGTGTGTAGATTGAGGGAAAACACAGTTTAATCAATTTTAGAATAAGGCTGCAATGTAACAAAATGTGAAAAGGTCAAGGGGTCTGAATGACTTTCCGAATGCACAGTATTTGTGAGAGAAAAATAAAAATGATGAATTGTTTAACCATTTCCCAGGTTAATTTTTTATTCATTTTTTAAATCCCAGCCCCGTCCCCGCATGAGGCCTTTTAGTAGGCCGTCATTGTAAATAAGAATGTGTTGTTGACTGACTTGCCTAGTTAAATAAAAATAAATACCCATTCACTGATGGCCCTGCCTACACTGGAATACTTTTTTATTTTTATTATATGAGCAAAAGATATTCCACTTTATTTGGCAAGCCAGACAAAATTAAACCACCCTATTTATAAAATGAATATATATTTGGGAGTCTAAAATGATTTTATATTAAAGCATTGAACCTCTCACTAAAGGCTTAAAAAAACATACTTAAATCCAAACTGGTTTTCCAGTAGACTAGTAAGAAAGGCTGTTAAAAAAATCGCATGTTTCTATTTATTCAGATAACACCCTGTCACTTTCGGTCATTTGAAACTGAAATAATCTCCAAACTATCACTTTTTAAAACAAGCCATAGAAATCTGGTTGCAATTTCAGTTTAACCCACAAAAAAAAAATCAAACAGAACAAGTATTTCAAATAATATTATGGTTAATCTCGAAAATACTAATTGATAAAACATACTTTGAAATTGTTTTGTGTTTTTTAAAAAACAATATCTTTGTTAATTAATGATAGAAAGGTTCAGAACTTTTGTGAAACATCCCACCACAGTTGAAAAATATTTGTCAAGTAGAAGTCAAGATGGGATGTTTTTTTAGAGATAGATGGGAGGGGTTAAGGGCAGCTGAAGGGCGGGATAAAAAAGGGAAAAAAATAGATAATTAACGTAAAATGTACAGTGTCTGTAAAATGTATATAGTATGTATAAACTCGAACTAGAAGCCTAAGTATTGCTGTCCTTTAGTTTAGGTAGGGTTATGGGGAGAAAAAAATAGTAAAGCCATGATCTGATTTAACGAATGGCGGACGAGGGAGGGCCTTGTATCTTGTTTGTGGGTAGAGTAACCGTGGTCTAGGACTTTATTGCCCCTAGTTGTGAAGGAGACGTGCTGATGAAAGTTGGGAATCGTGTCTTAATGAAGCGGAATTAAAATTGCCGTCGACAAGAAAGGCAGCCGCTGGATGCAAGTTTTCCTGATTGTTTATAGCCTCATACAGTTCATTAAGTGGCAGCATGTTATATTTCATGATAACATCTCAAATATTTTGTGAAAATAAAGTAAACGCCAAAAGAATCACAAAATAATAAAGTCGGGTCGGAGTTCGCAAAACGGTGGCAATCCAGCACGCTGCCATCTTTTCATTACTACCGAGTTCAGGGAAAGTGTACTTGCTATGACTATGATATGTGGTTGTCTCATCTAGCTATCTTAAGGTGAAAGCACTAATTCAAGTCACTCTAGATAAGAGCATCTGCTAAATGACTAAAATGTCAATGTAAATCTGGTCTTATTGGTCAACGAGTAAGAATGCCATTCATGGACATGGACGTTTATCTTACCGTGGATCTTCAAAGCGCACAAAGGCAAAGGGAATGGTGCCTCTGTTGTTCTTCAACTCAATGTCTCTGATTTTGCCATATTTGAAGAATATATCCTCAATGTCCCTCTCTTGCACATCAGCTGGAAGGTTACCCACGTAGATCCTGCCATCTGCCATGATGTTAACAGAACTGATCCTGATGGAGAAAAAAAGAGAGCCTTATCATTACTGAACACTCCCTGAACTCAAATGTATGTTTTGACCCCTAATTTCTGCCATTCATAAATGTCCAAAAATAGATTACCATTACAAACAACCCCCTACAAGTACATGTTATCAAGACTGCAACATATACACAACTCAAATACAGAGCTAGCTATTAATCAAACACCAACCCACACCCAATGGTTCAACCACCAGGGCCCGGTTTCCCAAAAGCATCTTATGACGAAGTTAATCGTTAGAACCTTCGTAGGAGCATCGTTAAATATCGAAGCTTCCACAAAACCATCGGTATTAACTTTGCACTTAAACGCTCGTAATCTAACGCCTGCCTCAGACCACTCGTAGAAACGCTAACTACTACAGCGGGGCAAAAAAAGGATTTAGTCAGCCACCAATTGTGCAAGTTCTCCCACTAATTTTCATCATAGGTACACTTCAACTATGACAGACAAAATTAGAAAAACAATCCAGAAAATCACATTGTGGGATTTTTTATGAATTTATTTGCAAATTATGGTGGGAAATAAGTATTCGGTCACCTACAAACAAGCAAGATTTCTGGCCCTCACAGACCTGTAACTTCTTTAAGAGGCTCCTCTGTCCTCCACTCATTACCTGTATTAATGGCACCTGTTTGAACTTGTTATCAGTATAAAAGACACCTGTCCACAACCTCAAACAGTCACACTCCAAACTCCACTATGGCCAAGACCAAAGAACTGTCAAAGGACACCAGAAACAAAATTGTAGACCTGCACCAGGCTGGGAAGACTGAATCTGCAACAGGTAAGCAGCTTGGTTTGAAGAAATCAACTGTGGGAGCAATTATTAGGAAATGGAAGACATACAAGACCACTGATAATCTCCCTCAATCTGGGGCTTCACGCAAGATCTCACCCTGTGGGGTCAAAATGAGCACAAGAAAGGTGAGCAAAAATCCCAGAACCACACGGGAGGACCTAGTGAATGACCTGCAGAGATCTGGGACCAAAGTAACAAAGCCTACCATCAGTAACACACTACGCCGCCAGGGACTTAAATCCTGCAGTGCCAGACGTGTCCCCCCTGCTTAAGCCAGTACATGTCCAGGCCCGTCTGAAGTTTGCTAGAGAGCATTTGGATGATCCAGAAGAAGATTGGGAGAATGTCATATGGTCAGATGAAACCAAAATATAACTTTTTGGTAAAAACTCACCTCGTCATGTTTGGATGACAAAGAATGCTGAGTTGCATCCAAAGAACACCATACCCACTGTGAAGCATGGGGGTGGAAACATCATGCTTTGGGGCTATTTTTCTGCAAAGGGACCAGGACGACTGATCCGTGTAAAGGAAAGAATGAATGGGGCCATGTATCGTGAAATTTTGAGTCAAAACCTCCATCAGCAAAGGCATTGAAGATGAAACGTGGCTGGGTCTTTCAGCACGACAATGATCCAAAACACACCGCCCGCACAACGAAGGAGTGGCTTCGTAAGAAGCATTTCAAGGTCCTGGAGTGGCCTAGCCAGTCTCCAGATCTCAACCCCATAGAAAATCTTTGGAGGGAGTTGAAAGTCCGTGTTGCCCAGAAACAGCCCCAAAACATCACTGCTCTAGAGGAGATCTGCATGGAGGAATGGGCCAAAATACCAGCAGTATGTGAAAACCTTGAAGACTTACAGAAAACGTTTGACCTCTGTCATTGCCAACAAAGGGTATATAACAAAGTATTGAGATAAACTTTTGTTATTGACCAAATACTTATTTTCCACCATCATTTGCAAATAAATTCATTAAAAAATCCTACAATGTGATTTTCTGGATTTTTTTGTCTGTCATAGTTGAAGTGTACCTATGATGAAAATTACAGGCCTCATCTTTTGTAAGTGGGAGAACTTGCACAATTGGTGGCTGACTTAATACTTGTTTTGCCCCACTGTACATGTTGTGTGTTAGGTGCTTCTGTGTAAACATAAAATCACATGGTTTTATCCGTTGCCAATGTCGTTGCAATTGATACAAACACGCGAAGTATAAAAATATATCGGTTCATTTGAAGCATGACTGCTTTAAAATAAACAGTAGGCTATAGGTTTTTTCAATCATATTGAAACGCACTTCATGTTAAATCAATTGAGTTTTATTTTGTTACATGTAGGCTGTTGTCTAATTTGTCACAATTATCTTTAATATTTGCAGCCGTATGTGGTAATGTCTCTAGAAGCGGATCCGTCGTCAGTATTGAGAAATAACTATTATGTTAAAGAATTATTTGAATGGAGAAAGCTGATCTGAGAGCAGCGCTCACCTTCTTTCGATCCTATCAGTATCAACAAATGCTTTAACGACGCACTAGGCGACCATTCTCTATCTAGGTAAATCGGCGTGGTGCTTGGGAAACGGTTGTTACATTTTCGGCTGCTGTAGGAATGACTAAACGTTACGCCTAAATTCCATCGCTATCAGAAAACCGGGCCCTGTTGAGACGAAATCCTAGCCGGACAATAGTGTCTGATTGCGGCCCGCAATTCGAGGAGTTCCTGTATGTGGGCATTCATTAATCTGCAGGAACGCCCCCCACTCTAGCATCCCATTGGTTCCGGCTTCAACAGGCTTCCCACTCCCTCGAGCACGCAATCTTCAAATTTGTGCGACACTTGATATTCTGGTTGTCTATTTGTGACCTAGCTAGCTAGCTAGCGGTGTCGCCCCGGTCCCCCGCCTCCTGTGGAAGTGCGGGAAAGCATTGCCCAACAGGCGGAGGTGAAGGACACTACCTACCAGTGCCCTCCACCAATAATGGACTAAAGAAGCCTAACGGGGTCTGTTTTTAAAGGATAATGGGCCTGTCAGCCAAATGTGGATACATTTTCAATTGCAGTACGGTTCTAAAAACAAATCTCTGCTTTCATATCACATCAAAAATGTAACAAAAGCTAAAGATACACTTACTGTTTTAACCAGTTTTAACAAGTTGCAGCAGACAGTATTTTTCAGTCACAACACGTTTGTGGCGTCTTTCTTCCATTTACACACCGGTGTTCCGAGACACAGAACTAGCACCAGTACGCCCGTCTTCCATAAATAAGCGCTGTATAACATGGACATATGGCTGTGTGGGATTACCTATAGTAATTAAACAATTGTTATGATTTATCGATAATATTAAAGATACGTTCCTTATGTTTCCAAACCGTACAGTAAGAGATGTTTGGTAACGTTTACAGAAAGCGGGGTGCTCTTAACGAAACTCCCCAGCCAGAAGATACGATCACCAATATATATGCGCTAAAGGTAGTGTACGTGAATGGGCTATCGCCACCTAGTGATTTGGCGCGCCCCCGTATGATGCCCATTTTTAAAAATGGACCAATAGAAGTATAAAGAGGGGTTCATGCATATCCTGGAACGCACCGAATTGCGGGACGAAATTACACCCTTCTCGGCTCAGGTAGCTTGCTACGCTAAAGCTAGCTATTCATGTTTCATTTAAAAAATGGTAACATGGCTGGGGGCGGGATACAGTGGTCAGCTTACTAGTTTGCTAGTTTCAATATTTCAAACATAACGTTTCATATCGCCTCGTGGTAGTTACCTGCCTGGATTCCCAATCTGTACTCACATGTAAAACCCAGATTAGCCCATTCATTCATTACCTAGCCAGCAAGTTGTCGACAACAAATGGCTAGTAGCTAATGTAACGTTAGCTTCAGTTGCAAGTTAGCATCTAGCTAGCTAACAAGTTAGCCTAGCTGACTCGTGTGCCATGTTTTGGGTTTGCAGAAGAGTACACGATAGCTCACCTACCTTGCTGTGTTGCTGACCAGACCTGCAACCCCCGTGGTAGCTGTGATTATTTTATAAAGCTCGTATAATGTTATTTCTCGCTTATCTCCAGAGATCGGTACCCTCAAACCTTTGTCGGAGGATCTCTGCGCTTCTTTTAGCTAGTTAGGCTAGCCAGTTCCATCCACTGACTTCCGGTTCCGTCAAAAACCACCTACCATATCCAGCAGGTGGTGCCCCAGCACACAAATTGCACTGTTTTTTGTCTGCATGTTTTCTTCTTCGTGTGGTTTTCCGGCATGGTTGATTTTTGGTGCCTTTCACAGTTCGGAAAATGCATTGCACATTTGTTCACACAAAAAAGGAAGTGGATGAAAAAAGAAAATGACCATAGCAATAAACGCTAAGAACCCAACCTTATCAATGCACAAACTGTACGGGTCACTCTGTACTGGCCTACTACTCACAGGGACCCTCTCAGGGACCCTCACCCTTTCCCCACCATCCGTTACTTTCCTCACTACCTCAGCATGACACTTTCTGCACTGCTCTCACCCTGGAAACTTCAACCTGTCTCACTCGCACAGGACATTTCTGATCCCCAGCAATATGGCCGCCCTAAAAATGTAAACACTGAGCTTTGAACACCAAAACCACACTCTCCTTTGAACTATGCTCTCCTGCACAATTCACACCTCAGAATCTCCCTCATTCATACTGCTGCAACATGACCATAAACTTGGCACCTGTAACACAATAGTGGGTTCGTGAAACAAAATCTCTCACAGGATAACTTGTATACCCTAGCATGACTTTATCTGGCAAACACTTTACATCAAAACTCAGAAGAACAGACAGGGTCTCCTCAGTCTGGCGCTCCCCACCGGGTCTGTGTCTCACCAAACGGCGTGCATCACAGACACCAGGGATCCTCAACTTCAGTCAATCCACCTGAACACTACCCCTGTTATCACTCCTTTCAACTGCGCTCTGCTCCAGAGAGAAAAGCAGGCCACAGCTTTCGTTCCGAGTCAGGAAACGTTCACTTCTGGATGCTTTGACCAAATTGAACCCAACTCCTTCTTTACCCAGCCTGATTCCACAAACCTTTTTGATGCCAAAAGGCATGGATCCACTTTGTCCATGAATCATACTCCTACGGGGCAGAGTCATCTCAGGCAATTTTCTGATCATTGGTGTGAGGCTTGGTAGCCTTCACCTCACCTGTTGGTGCAGGCTTTTCCTCTTCACTTCTGTTCAATTTGAGAGAGTTCACTCTCTGTCAACTGCTCAGGGTTTTCAGGAGCGGAACATTGCATTATCTCTCCTGTACTTGACTCAAAGGAGAAAGTACTCTGCTTGTATTTCGCAGATGTCGGTTTGGGTTTGAACCTCGCACCCTTTTTTTGTGCCTCACATCACCTAGTCATTTGCCATCTTGCTTTCTTTCAGTCGTCAGTCTCAAAGGTTACATCCGTTTCCAAAACACTGCCTCCATCATCTAACGGCTGCATGTCATGTTTTGTATTTCAAATAGTACCAAACTAAAACTTGAGATATTTTGGTTTGTTTGTTTTTTGTTTTTGTTTCTTGAGGCCTGTCATGCAAATAGCGTCCGCCTGAAAATCGTTGACCCCCCCCCCCCCCCCCAGGCCCCTTAAAATGTCTCTGAGACCCCCTGAGGCTCCCTAGTTGAGAATCACTGTTGTAGTGTAAGTATGCAATACATTTTCTTTGGTATACCTTCCCAATCTGACATCTTAGTTAAATTGGATCGTCTTACGCCATGACTGTAATGGCTGCTAAGTCATATGGCTAAAAATATAAACACCCAAGCGTTCTCTGCTCTCATTGCTTATGACAGAAATAAGAATGACCAATAATTCTGCCTCAAGGCATATCTGTAATGTAAAATGACTTTGTATTTTACTAACAGGACATCAGCGGTGAAAGGTGTCCTCACATACTTAGTGAGAGAATAGGCTAAGCTTCATGGGTTGACACAGGAAACAAAAACAAACTCTAAACACCTATACTTCTCATAAGTCTACACCTGATTTAACTGCTTTTAACACCACTTTCCTCAGCTGACATGGCAGACATCAGTTCTGACTCATTAGAATTACATCAGTCAAATGCACAGAGGTCATTCACCCCTGGAAATATCCATAGAGGCAGAAATGAAAGAGGAGAACATAAGTTACTGGAGAATATAGAAGTAACTGTACATTCACTGGTTACTGTTTGTACTAGAGAACATATGGTGAATAACTTTGGGTACAGTCTGACTGAGATGTGTAATCGGAAATACATGATTCAACTACTGACAATATAAACATGTGTTGACATCATTTTGGGGAGGATGAGGCAGGGTATAGTATTTTATTTGTGTTGCTGTTAAAATTCCCTCTGCACTCACAAAGGTATATGTCTGACGTATCACAAAATACCTGCAATTCCTCATCATTGCCAGTATCATCTGGACCTGGGTTTTCCCAATGAGGTTGGGTTTCATTGATAATGACATTAGGTTTCCCTTTCCTTTCTGGTGTTTGACATATCTGTGTTGAAAAATAGGGAATTATATAGAATGATAGGGAATGATCTAGAACCTGGTTCAATGGTAGGGAATGATCTAGAACAGGGTTCGGAAAAGGCGGACTAGGGGCCAAACAGGGCCACTATATATGTTTTTGGCTCCCCAAAGTTTTAGGTCAAAATAAGACTACAATCATCAGGAACTATGCAAAAATCTGTTCACCAAATACTCCCACGAATAGATAACTAGATGTGATCGTGTTTCAATGTAATCAAAGTATAAAATTATTTTTTATTTATAAATACAATCTAATTTTTGGCTTAGTTGTGGTCAATTTGTAGTGTACAAATTATTATAATTATGTTCTGACATCTGGATCACCCCCCCCCCCCCCGACAAAAATCGGCCGGAGGCTGAATCTACAGTGCCTTGCGAAAGTATTCGGCCCCCTTGAACTTTGCGACCTTTTGCCACATTTCAGGCTTCAAACATAAAGATATAAAACTGTATTTTTTTGTGAAGAATCAACAACAAGTGGGACACAATCATGAAGTGGAACGACATTTATTGGATATTTCAAACTTTTTTAACAAATCAAAAACTGAAAAATTGGGAGTGCAAAATTATTCAGCCCCTTTACTTTCAGTGCAGCAAACTCTCTCCAGAAGTTCAGTGAGGATCTCTGAATGATCCAATGTTGACCTAAATGACTAATGATGATAAATACAATCCACCTGTGTGTAATCAAGTCTCCGTATAAATGCACCTGCACTGTGATAGTCTCAGAGGTCCGTTAAAAGCGCAGAGAGCATCATGAAGAACAAGGAACACACCAGGCAGATCCGAGATACTGTTGTGAAGAAGTTTAAAGCCGGATTTGGATACAAAAAGATTTCCCAAGCTTTAAACATCCCAAGGAGCACTGTGCAAGCGATAATATTGAAATGGAAGGAGTATCAGACCACTGCAAATCTACCAAGACCTGGCCGTCCCTCTAAACTTTCAGCTCATACAAGGAGAAGACTGATCAGAGATGCAGCCAAGAGGCCCATGATCACTCTGGATGAACTGCAGAGATCTACAGCTGAGGTGGGAGACTCTGTCCATAGGACAACAATCAGTCGTATATTGCACAAATCTGGCCTTTATGGAAGAGTGGCAAGAAGAAAGCCATTTCTTAAAGATATCCATAAAAAGTGTCGTTTAAAGTTTGCCACAAGCCACCTGGGAGACACACCAAACATGTGGAAGAAGGTGCTCTGGTCAGATGAAACCAAAATTGAACTTTTTGGCAACAATGCAAAACGTTATGTTTGGCGTAAAAGCAACACAGCTCATCACCCTGAACACACCATCCCCACTGTCAAACATGGTGGTGGCAGCATCATGGTTTGGGCCTGCTTTTCTTCAGCAGGGACAGTGAAGATGGTTAAAATTGATGGGAAGATGGATGGAGCCAAATACAGGACCATTCTGGAAGAAAACCTGATGGAGTCTGCAAAAGACCTGAGACTGGGACGGAGATTTGTCTTCCAACAAGACAATGATCCAAAACATAAAGCAAAATCTACAATGGAATGGTTCAAAAATAAACATATCCAGGTGTTAGAATGGCCAAGTCAAAGTCCAGACCTGAATCCAATCGAGAATCTGTGGAAAGAACTGAAAACTGCTGTTCACAAATGCTCTCCATCCAACCTCACTGAGCTCGAGCTGTTTTGCAAGGAGGAATGGGAAAAAATTTCAGTCTCTCGATGTGCAAAACTGATAGAGACATACCCCAAGCGACTTACAGCTGTAATCGCAGCAAAAGGTGGCGCTACAAAGTATTAATTTAAGGGGGCTGAATAATTTTGCACGCCCAATTTTTCAGTTTTTGATTTGTTAAAAAAGTTTGAAATATCCAATAAATGTCGTTCCACTTGTCCCACATGTTGTTGATTCTTCACAAAAAAATACAGTTTTATATATTTATGTTTGAAGCCTGAAATGTGGCAAAAGATCGTAAAGTTCAAGGGGGCCGAATACTTTCGCAAGGCACTGTATATAGTTGCATACCCCGATATAGAATAATGAATTATATGGAATGGTCGAGAGCAGGGGTGTCAAACTCATTTTACCCCGAAGACCGCATTCGGTGTTCAACGACGTCAAAAAATATAAGAGCGGCACTGTCACGGTTCATGAATCCACTGCCTCCTTTTCCTTCTCTCTCTCTCTCTCTCTCTCTCTCTCTCCCGTGTTTGTGTGGGCGTGGTTCCCAATCTCGGCCTGATTGTCTGCGCCAGCTGGAATCACTTATCTTCCCTTTATATGTTCTGTAACCAGTGTTTCTTGTTGTCAGATCGTTGTTACTTCCCTGAGGTTGTGTCGTGTGTCCGTGCTCATCTCTCGCCGCCCTTGTGTGGATTATCTGCTGTGCTCCTTCCTACCCATCCGGACACTCTCCCCTGGGTTTCTCAGCACGCTCACATAGGAGGATGCGCCCTAGTCCCTGGGTCGGATTCCGTCTGAGTACAGTCTGTCTGTCCTGTTGCTGCTGTAACCTGTATTCATTAAACCATCGTTGCTTGCATCTTGCATCCGCCTCTGTATTGTTACAGAACGATCTGACCAGACCATGGATGCAGCGAGTTCAACGAGTCTGACCGAATTCATTTCCGTAGTATCACGAGAATGGATCAACAAGAGGAGAACATCTCCAGCACAGGTCGGGCAGTACAAGCCATTGCGACGCAGGTATCCCAGCTGACCCAACAATTACAACATCTGAGGGGTCTCGCTGCGCCACCTACACCGGCAGTTCAACCCGCCCGCCAGAGCCGGATTCCCAGCTAGAGCCACGGCTACCGACACCAGAGGGTTATTCAGGTGATCCTGACTATTGCAGAGCTTTTCTTACGAGATGTTCCATGCATTTCTCGTTGCAGCCACGGACCTTCAACCGTGAACAGTCTAAGGTAGCATTCGTACTCACACTGCTATCAGGCAAAGCGGCTCTTTGGGGAACGGCGGTGTGGGCGAACCAGGACCCATGCTGCACCTCTTTCCAGACACTCTCCGAGGAGATGAGAAGGGTCTTCGATCGGGCCGTGGCGGGTAGGGAGGCGGCCAGACTACTCGCTGACCTTCGCCAAGGAGACCGTTCAGTATCGGAATACTCCATCCAATTCCGCACTCTGGCCGCAGAGTGTCAGTGGAACGAGGAGGCGCAGTGGGACATGTTCCTGCATGGGCTGGAGGACCGGATCCAGAAGGAGATTTATGTTCTGGACCTTCCCAGGAGTTTAAATGGACTAGTGGAACTAGCCTTGAGGGTCGACGCTCGTCTGAGTCGTGTTGGCCGCCGAGCATGCCCTAACAGACCGTATAACGACACGGAGGGCTGGCATGCCAGCGGCGGGAACACGGCCAGTTCAGCCTCCGCTCACGAACCCATGCAGCTGGGGAGAGCTCGCCTCTCCCGGGAAGAGAGGGAGAGGCGGAGATCCCAAGGGCTCTGTCTCTACTGTGGTAGAGCGGGCCACTTTATCCACTCCTGCCCGATAAAAGATTAGGCCCGGTAGTAAGAATGAGGCTACTATCGGGTGGTGTCACCACAGAGAAGACCTCATTATCTACTCTCCTCCCGGTAAGACTAAGATGGGCCAACCACACGCACGACACCCAAGCCTTACTGGACTCAGGAGCAGAGGGTAATTTCATGGACTTCAAGCTCGCTCACAAACTCCAGATTCCTATCACCTCACTCACGCACAAGATATCCGTCAACGCTCTCAATGGTCAAGAACTACCCAACATTTCTCACACCACTGAACCTATCACACTCATCACTTCTGGCAATCACACTGAGACACTATCATTTCTACTCATGGACTCACCCCTTGCACCATTAGTTCTCGGCCACCCTTGGCTCACCCAACACAACCCCAGAGTTGACTGGGGTCATAACTCTATATCCATGTGGAGTAACAAATGTCTTGAGTCCTGTTTAGTGTCTGCTTGTTCGTCTGTGTCTGATTCTGTGTTTCTAGAGGAGGCAGTGGATTTGTCTAACGTGCCCGTTGAATACCTCGACCTGAAGGAGGTGTTCAGTAAGTCCCGTGCTGCTTCTCTTCCTCCGCATCGTCCCTATGACTGTGCAATAGAATTATTGCCAGGTGAGTCTCCGCCTAAAGGCAAGTTATATTCACTCTCTGTTCCTGAGAGGGAGGCTATGGAGAGATACATCTCTGGTTCTCTGGCATCTGGATTCATTCGTCCTTCCTCTTCTCCAGCGGGGCGGGGTTCTTCTTTGTGGAGAAGAAGGACGGATCTCTGCGTCCTTGCATTGATTACCGTGGGTTGAATAACATCACAGTGAAGAATACCTATCCCTTACCGTTGATGTCCTCAGCCTTTGAAAGGTTACAGGGAGCATCCGTGTTCACTAAGTTGGATTTACGTAATGCATATCATTTGGTTCGCATAAGGGGGACGAATGGAAGACCGCGTTTAACACCCCCAGAGGGCACTTCGAATATTTGGTCATGCCTTTTGGGCT